>NC_079227.1:2999047-3241547 GCF_029633865.1 Lampris incognitus
TCCGCGCTACATTTAAACCAAGCAGGCTTTCTAATGGTTACTTTGGCTGCTCTTCTCATTTCTATCAGCTCAAAAGCTGACATAGACATGATTGGGAGCAGATGCGTGATGGAATGAGGACATTGTGTGCAGACCACCTGCTGTGCAAACACACATGCACGCATGCACACACACACACGCACACACACACACACACAGCAGAGGGTCGCTCCTCAAAAAACGGAGGATTAAACAGTGTAATCAGTGTATGAGCAGTTTAGTCCCAAGTCCTAACCCCCTACTCCCCCCACCCATTCCCCCCAGCTGTAGTTAAAGACTCGATTATTAAACCCCAGCCCCCCAAAAACAGAAGGCCTCTGTCTGTCTCCATGCATGCTGGTGGTTCTGACTGAGGCAGGCTGCATAGATCTGAGCAGACCAGGACCTGGATAGAGAGCTGCTGTTCTACATACGGTCCTCTACCATCTTGCCTACATGGTCTCCAGACTGTCCTCTACCACCTCGCTTGCATGTTCTCTAGATGGTCCTCTACCACCTCACCTACATGGTCTCCAGACGGTCCTCTACCACCTCACCTACATGGTTTCTATACGGTCCTCTACCACCTCACCTACATGGTCTCTATACGGTCCTCTACCACCTCACCTACATGGTCTCCAGACAGTCCTCTACCACCTTGCTTGCATGTTCTCTAGATGGTCCTCTACCACCTCGCCTACATGGTCTCCAGACGGTCCTCTACCACCTTGCCTACATGGTCTCCAGACTGTCCTCTACCACCTTGCCTACATGGTCTCCAGACGGTCCTCTACCACCTCGCCTACATGGTCTCTATACGGTCCTCTACCGCCTTGCCTACATGGTCTCCAGATGGTCCTCTACCACCTCGCCTACATGGTCTCCAGATGGTCCTCTACCACCTCGCCTACATGGTCTCTATACGGTCCTCTACCACCTTGCCTACATGGTCTCCAGACGGTCCTCTACCACCTTGCCTACATGGTCTCCAGACGGTCCTCTACCACCTTGCCTACATGGTCTCCAGACGGTCCTCTACCACCTTGCCTACATGGTCTCTATACGGTCCTCTACCACCTTGCCTACATGGTCTCCAGATGGTCCTCTACCACCTCGCCTACATGGTCTCCAGATGGTCCTCTACCACCTCGCCTACATGGTCTCTATACGGTCCTCTACTACCTCGCCTACATGTTCTCCAGACGGTCCTCTACCACCTCGCCTACATGTTCTCCAGACGGTCCTCTACCACCTTGCCTACATGGTCTCCAGACGGTCCTCTACCACCTTGCCTACATGGTCTCCAGACGGTCCTCTACCACCTTGCCTACATGGTCTCTATACGGTCCTCTACCGCCTTGCCTACATGGTCTCCAGATGGTCCTCTACCACCTCGCCTACATGGTCTCCAGATGGTCCTCTACCACCTCGCCTACATGGTCTCTATACGGTCCTCTACTACCTCGCCTACATGGTCTCCAGACGGTCCTCTACCACCTCGCCTACATGTTCTCCAGACGGTCCTCTACCACCTTGCCTGCATGGTCTCCAGACGGTCCTCTACCACCTCGCTTGCATGTTCTCTAGATGGTCCTCTATCACCTCGCCTACATGTTCTCCAGACGGTCCTCTACCACCTCGCCTACATGTTCTCCAGACGGTCCTCTACCACCTCGCCTACATTTTCTCCAGACGGTCCTCTACCACCTAGCCTACATGGTCTCTATATGGTTCTCTACCACCTCGCCTACATGGTCTCCAGACGGTCCTCTACCACCTCGCCTACATGGTCTCCAGACGGTCCTCTACCAGCTCGCCTACATGGTCTCTATACGGTCCTCTACCACCTCGCCTACATGGTCTCCAGACGGTCCTCTACCACCTGGCCTACATGGTCTCCATATGGTCCTCTACCACCTCGCCTACATGGTCTCCAGACGGTCCTCTACCACCTGGCCTACATGTTCTCCAGACGGTCCTCTACCACCTCGCCTACATGGTCTCCATACGGTCCTCTACCACCTCGTCTACATGGTCTCCAGACGGTCCTCTACCACCTGGCCTACATGAGACACCACATTAACTGTCACAACAAATGGAGGAGAGGCAGCCTGTCCGGCCACATGCAGCGTTCCTTGTCCTAATCGTTAACATTACAAGCCAGACCACACTGTCCTGCTGCCGTCTGCCAGCTCAGCCGAGTCTGAAGCACGTTTCAAAACACTTCTGCTGACGTCTTTTTGTGCGTTTCTCTGCGGCTCCTTTCGGTTTGGTCTTTTCATCTTGTTTTGTTTGTTTGTGTCCTTCTGTTAGCCGTATTCGTACTCGCTGTTTTCATCTTGTGTACTATTACACAGTTTATTATCAGCTGGGCAGCACTTTGTGACTGCTGTTTGGAAAGTGCTGACAACTGAGGTTTACGTGCGTTCTTGCACGAACCCCAGCTCTCCATCAAGCCAGCCAGCACACCGCAGAGGCCTTTACTGGCTCCAGCCAGCACACCGCAGAGGCCTTTACTGGCTCCAGCCGGCACACCGCAGAGGCCTTTACTGGCTCCAGTCGGCGCACCACAGAGGCCTTTACTGGCTCCAGCCAGCACACCGCAGAGGCCTTTACTGGGCTCCAGCCGGCACACCGCAGAGGCCTTTACTGGCTCCAGTCGGCGCACCACAGAGGCCTTTACTGGGCTCCAGCCGGCGCACCGCAGAGGCCTTTACTGGCTCCAGCCGGCACACCGCAGAGGTCTTTACTGGCTCCAGCCGGCACACCGCAGAGGCCTTTACTGGGCTCCAGCCGGCGCACCACAGAGGCCTTTACTGGGCTCCAGCCGGCACACCGCAGAGGCCTTTACTGGGCTCCAGCCGGCGCACCGCAGAGGCCTTTACTGGCTCCAGCCGGCGCACCACAGAGGCCTTTACTGGGCTCCAGCCGGCACACCGCAGAGGCCTTTACTGGGCTCCAGCCGGCGCACCACAGAGGCCTTTACTGGGCTCCAGCCGGCGCACCGCAGAGGCCTTCACTGGGCTCCAGCCGGCGCACCGCAGAGGCCTTTACTGGGCTCCAGCCAGCACACCGCAGAGGCCTTTACTGGGCTCCAGCCGGCACACCGCAGAGGCCTTTACTGGGCTCCAGCCGGCACACCGCAGAGGCCTTTACTGGGCTCCAGCCCCACGCCGCCCAGCTTCCTGTGCTGCTCTTGTAGTTTTGGGGGTCCCCCCTCCAGGTTTACCGTTTCATGACGCCTGTGTTTCACAGGGGTTTTGATGAACTCTCATCTCTAACTCTTGGTTCTCCTCCGGGTGTCGTTGTGTGTGCACGTCTTGTCTTTTTTCAACTTGTCCAGGTTAAGATTGGGTTAATACGCTGAGCGCCACGGAGCCGGAGTCAAACCCGCGTGTCTGATTCTGAATAATGCCGACGGAAAAATTAAAGATGAATCTTGAAAACTGGTTAACCTCGCCACCACGGGACCACTGATGGTCTAGTTACTATGGCAACCCCCTCCTCCTTGTCAACGGGTAGAAACGCCTCTGTTACGGCTCTTGAATGAAGACCAGAGACCAGCGAAGCGAAACCCAAAGGCGGACGGGCCGAGTTCTTAGAAACCCGAGGGCACTTCTAACGCAGGATAAAACAAACCAACCGCCCCAACATAACAACAGGGGGCTCTAAGGTGGGGGGGGGGGTGCGGATAGCAGGGTCTGTGACGATGTGCGTGCACCTGGCTACCAAACATGTAACATGTCCCCCCCCCCCAGGGGGCGGAGTCGGCTTGTGTTCGTCCCATGACTGCGTCTCTGTGTGGGTGTGTTGGGGGGGGGGGGTAAAAGCAGTGGTTCGGCCTGGAGTTGCCTTGTCCTGGAGGTGGCGAGGCGACTCCTTCCAGACTGCCGGCTGGAGAACACATGCAGTCCGAGGGTGGTGTCTGAACTAGAATAGGGAGCGACTGGCCACTAAACTGGGAGAAAAAAAGGGAAAAATCAGAAATAAATTTATTAAGAAAAAAAAAGAATAGCCCTGAGCCGAGGAGAGGGCGGGGCGGGAGGGGTAATTAAAAGGCTTTGCCGTTAATTAAAGGAGGTGAAATAGTCGGTGCAGCGGCAGTAAAGCAAGCTGCTCCAGACGGTAAAAACACCAGTCCAGCTCTCTCTCCGACTGGACATTGTCTGTGCAGGTCCAAGAGACGGTCCCTCTCCTGTGCAGGACCCCTGCAGAGCGGGTGGTGTCGGGGTGGAGGTGATGGATGTGAGGAGGGGATGTGCAGGTCCAAGAGACGGTCCGTCTCCTGTGCAGGACCCCTGCAGAGCGGGTGGTGTCGGGGTGGAGGTGACGGGTGTGGGGAAGGGATGTGCAGGTCCAAGAGACGGTCCGTCTCCTGTGCAGGACCCCTGCAGAGCGGGTGGTGTCGGGGTCGAGGTGACGGGCGTGAGGAGGGGATGTGCAGGCCCAAGAGACGGTCCGTCTCCTGTGCAGGACCCCTGCAGAGCGGGTGGTGTCGGGGTCGAGGTGACGGGCGTGGGGAGGGGATGTGCAGGTCCAAGAGACGGTCCGTCTCCTGTGCAGGACCCCTGCAGAGCGGGTGGTGTCGGGGTCAAGGTGATGGATGTGGGGAGGGGATGTGCAGGCCCAAGAGACGGTCCCTCTCCTGTGCAGGACCCCTGCAGAGCGGGTGGTGTCGGGGTCAAGGTGACGGGTGTGAGGGTGGTCTGTTCAGGCCCAAGAGACGGTCCCTCTCCTGTGCAGGACCCCTGCAGAGTGGGTGGTGTCGGGGTGGAGGTGACGGGTGTGGGGAGGGGATGTGCAGGTCCAAGAGACGGTCCGTCTCCTGTGCAGGACCCCTGCAGAGCGGGTGGTGTCGGGGTCAAGGTGACGGGCGTGAGGAGGGGATGTGCAGGCCCAACGGACGGTCCGTCTCCTGTGCAGGACCCCTGCAGAGCGGGTGGTGTCGGGGTCAAGGTGATGGATGTGGGGAGGGGATGTGCAGGCCCAAGAGACGGTCCCTCTCCTGTGCAGGACCCCTGCAGAGCGGGTGGTGTCGGGGTCAAGGTGACGGGTGTGAGGGTGGTCTGTTCAGGCCCAAGAGACGGTCCGTCTCCTGTGCAGGACCCCTGCAGAGCGGGTGGTGTCGGGGTGGAGGTGACGGATGTGGGGAGGGGATGTGCAGGCCCAAGAGACGGTCCCTCTCCTGTGCAGGACCCCTGCAGAGCGGGTGGTGTCAGGGTCAAGGTGACGGGTGTGAGGGTGGTCTGTTCAGGCCCAAGAGACGGTCCGTCTCCTGTGCAGGACCCCTACAGAGCGGGTGGTGTCGGGGTGGAGGTGACGGATGTGGGGAGGGGATGTGCAGGTCCAAGAGACGGTCCGTCTCCTGTGCAGGACCCCTGCAGAGCGGGTGGTGTCGGGGTGGAGGTGACGGGCGTGAGGAGGGGATGTGCAGGTCCAACGGACGGTCCGTCTCCTGTGCAGGACCCCTGCAGAGCGGGTGGTGTCGGGGTGGAGGTGATGGATGTGGGGAGGGGATGTGCAGGCCCAAGAGACGGTCCCTCTCCTGTGCAGGACCCCTGCAGAGCGGGTGGTGTCGGGGTCAAGGTGACGGGTGTGAGGGTGGTCTGTTCAGGCCCAAGAGACGGTCCGTCTCCTGTGCAGGACCCCTGCAGAGCGGGTGGTGTCGGGGTGGAGGTGACGGATGTGGGGAGGGGATGTGCAGGCCCAAGAGACGGTCCGTCTCCTGTGCAGGACCCCTGCAGAGCGGGTGGTGTCGGGGTCAAGGTGACGGGTGTGAGGGTGGTCTGTTCAGGCCCAAGAGACGGTCCGTCTCCTGTGCGGGACCCCTGCAGAGCGGGTGGTGTCGGGGTGGAGGTGACGGATGTGGGGAGGGGATGTGCAGGCCCAAGAGACGGTCCCTCTCCTGTGCAGGACCCCTGCAGAGCGGGTGGTGTCAGGGTGAAGGTGACGGGTGTGAGGGTGGTCTGTTCAGGCCCAAGAGACGGTCCGTCTCCTGTGCGGGACCCCTACAGAGCGGGTGGTGTCGGGGTGGAGGTGACGGATGTGGGGAGGGGATGTGCAGGCCCAAGAGACGGTCCCTCTCCTGTGCAGGACCCCTGCAGAGCGGGTGGTGTCGGGGTGGAGGTGACGGATGTGGGGAGGGGATGTGTATTCTTCATGTCAGTCTGGTGTCTTTGTGTGTCTCAGTTCCTGAAGACCTGTCGCTGCAGGAGCGAGATGAGCTGTCCAACATTCGGCGGAGGAAGAGAGAGCTGCTGGACGATATCCAGGTGTGTGTGTGTGTCTGTGTGTGTGTGTGTGTGTGTGTGTGTGTGTGTGTGTGTGTGTCTGTGTGTGTGTGTGTCTGTGTGTGTGTGTGTGTGTGTGTGTGTGTGTGTGTGTGTGTGTGTCTCTTCTCCATCTCAGGAGTGTAAATGTGTCTGACACCACATGGTCACATGTAGACTCTGCTGCTTGTCTGGACACTGCTCAGCTCCATGCTGCAAGTCTTTCCTGGCCCTTGGACTTACATGTTCTCCATCTGTGTGTGTGTGTGTGTGTGTGTGTGTGTGTGTGTGTGTGTGTGTGTGTGTGTGTGTCAGAGGTTAAAGTTGGAGATAGCGGAGGTCATGACGGAGATCGACCAGCTGACGTGTGTTGGAGACAGGTAGGTTAATGACGGCTGCATGTCAGCCATGTTGTCTGCGTTACCCAGGTCAGCTGTGTGGGAGTGTGGGAGTCATTTCCGCCAGCCCACAGCAGCGCAACACAAACACAAACACAAACACAAACACATATCCGAGGGGCGTCCGGCTGGCGTGGTGGTCTATCCTGTTGCCTACCAACACAGAGGTCCCAGTTCGAATCCCTGCGTGACCTCCGGCTTGGTCGGGAGTCCCTACAGACACAATGGGGCATGTCTGTGGGTGGGAAGCCGGGTGTGGGTATGTGTGCTTGTCGCTGCACTAGCGCCTCCTCTGGTCGTTCAGGGGGGAACTGGGGGAACTGGGGGGAATAGCGTGATCCTTCCACGTGCTGCGTCCCCCTGGTGAAACTCCTCACTGTCAGGTGAAAAGGAGCGGCTGGTGACTCCACATGTATGGGAGGAGGCATGTGGTGGTCTGCAGCCCTCCTGGATCAGCAGAGGGGGTTGGAGCAGAGACCGGGACGGCTCGGAAGGGTGGGGTGATTGGCCGGGTACAACTGGGGAGAAAAGGGGGGAAATACAAAAACCACATACCCAAAAACTACAAGAACACATATATCCAAACTATAAAGAGGTCACTGTCCAGGAGAACGAACGCCAGCTAGCAGACCAGGCCTCCTCCGCTGATCCAGCACCAGCTCTCCCAGCCGGCCCAGCGCCAGCTCTCCCAGCCGATCCAGCACCAGCTCTCCCAGCCGGCCCAGCACCAGCTCTCCCAGCCGATCCAGCACCAGCTCTCCCAGCCGGCCCAGCGCCAGCTCTCCCAGCCGATCCAGCACCAGCTCTCCCAGCCGGCCCAGCACCAGCTCTCCCAGCCGATCCAGCACCAGCTCTCCCAGCCGGCCCAGCACCAGCTCTCCCAGCCGATCCAGCACCAGCTCTCCCAGCCTGACACCCTCGACCCACCTCCCTGCACTCAACATGACCACACTAAAAACCCTGTCAACGCCAGGCAAGGCCGCCGCCAGACCGCCCTCGATGTTATCGGAACTGCCAGTCTGCATGGGCTAGCAGTAAGCTTAGCCTGCCCCGCTTCCACGTCCTGTCAGACCCCCCCCCCCGGTGTTTCCTCCTCGGGCACAGCTCCAGGCAGGACGCAGCAGACCAAGCTCTCCCAGCCGGCCCAGCACCAGCTCTCCCAGCCGGCCCGACGCCAGCTCTCCCAGCCGGCCCAGCACCAGCTCTCCCAGCCGGCCCAGCACCAGCTCTCCCAGCCGGCCCAGCGCCAGCTCTCCCAGCCGGCCCAGCACCAGCTCTCCCAGCTGGCCCGACGCCAGCTCTCCCAGCCGGCCCAGCACCAGCTCTCCCAGCCGGCCCAGCACCAGCTCTCCCAGCCGGCCCAGCACCAGTTCTCCCAGCTGGCCCGACGCCAGCTCTCCCAGCCGGCCCAGCACCAGCTCTCCCAGCCGGCCCGACGCCAGCTCTCCCAGCCGGCCCAGCACCAGCTCTCCCAGCCGGCCCGACGCCAGCTCTCCCAGCCGGCCCAGCCCCAGCTCTCCCAGCCGGCCCGACGCCAGCTCTCCCAGCCGGCTCAGCGCCAGCTCTCCCAGCCGCCCCGACGCCAGCTCTCCCAGCCGGCCCGACGCCAGCTCTCCCAGCCGGCCCGACGCCAGCTCTCCCAGCCGGCCCAGCGCCAGCTCTCCCAGCCGGCCCAGCGCCAGCTCTCCCAGCCATCAAACAAATACACCAACTGAGATGTAGACGTGGCCAAAGACACTGCTTGGACGGTACTGGGTGAGGCCGCCGCCAACGTGAGTTGGCGCCGCCATCTTCCCACGCCAGAAACAGAACTTCCGCCATCTTCCCACGCCGGCAGCAGAACTTCTTGGGTTTGCCCAGAATACTCTAATCACAGGTCAATGCAAGTGTCGAATCTGACATCCAGAAGGATGGTATATTAAAGCGGCGCCAGGGGCCGTCTTTTACTTTAACATCACATTAAGTTCATATTGATGACATATTGGGGTGTGTTGGTCACAATGACAAACTCTCCATTCAGATCAGTTCGCCACAAGTCTCGTTTTCACTTCACTTGGGAAAGATAGGGCTTGCTTTAACCATGCTGCTGTTGGGCGAAGGAGAAGGAGAGGGGGAAGGGAAGGCATGTCCAGAGGCAGCGGGAGAGGAGGAAGGGTAGGAGTGTGGAGGTGAGAGTTGGAACTTTGAATGTTGGCACTATGACTGGTAAAGGGAGAGAGCTGGCTGACATGATGGAGAGAAGAAAGGTAGGCATACTGTGTGTGCAAGAGACCAGGTGGAAGGGGAGTAAGGCCAGGAGTATCGGAGGTGGGTTCACACTCTTCTACCATGGTGTGAATGGGAGGAGAAATGGGGTAGGGGTAATTCTGAAGGAGGAGTATGTCAAGAGTGTGTTGGAGGTGAAGAGAGTGTCAGACAGAGTGATGAGTATGAAGCTGGAAATTGAAGGTTTATTGCTGAATGTTATCAGCACATATGCCCCACAAGTTGGGTGTGAGATGGAGGAGAAAGAAGAATTCTGGAGTGAGTTGGACGACATGGTGGAGAGGGTACCCAAGGAGGAGAGAGGGGTGATTGGACCGGACTTCAATGGACATGTTGGTGAAGGGAACAGAGGTGATGAGGAGGTGATGGGAAGGTATGGAGTCAAGGAGAGGAATGTGGAAGGACAGATGGTGGTGGATTTTGTGAAAAGGATGGAAATGTCTGTGGTGAATACAAGAGTGGAGGAAAAAGGGGACCCCCCCCAAAAAAATGACTTCAAATCATTTGTTTGAGGATTTTAGTCATAATTAATCAAACTCGTCCATTATGTTGCCGCTCAAAATGAATTTTTCTGGATTTGCTTTCATGTAACTCTCGTTTTGTATTTGTGCTTGACCTTCATGTTCTTCTGTCGTTCTCCCGTCCAGACTTGGACGGCAGCGAACCCGTCCTCCTGCTTCCGTTAAAGATGTTGTTTCCATCAAATGACCGGCCGGCTTGGCCTTGTCTCTGACCCATTCTCTGCTCTGTCTCGTCCCGTCTTTCAGTAAAACGGCACAGCGAAACAAACAGATGGCCATGGGCAGGAAGAAGTTCAACATGGACCCGAAGAAGGTCGGTTTTCTCTGCCTGCTGGTTTCTGTGAGGACGTAAAGCTTCGAGCCGTGTCCTCACAGGGTCTCTGCAGGTCCTCACAAGGTCTTACATTCAGTTCCACAAATATTAGCTCCTAAAAGTCTTGAAATTGTCTTAAATTGGAATTTATGAAGTCTTCATACCTGCATGAACATGTTATGTGATGTGATGTCATGTCATGCTATGTCATGTCATGCCATGTCATGTCATGCTATGTCATGTTATGTCATGTCATGTCATGTCATGCTATGTCATGTCATGTCATGTCATGTCATGTGAGGACAGGATAAGTCGGTTTGTAGCGGAATCAAAACCATTGATAGTCTATAAAAGCTTAAAGGTATAACGAGATGGATTTTCCTAAAAACAACGTATAGACTCATCCAAAAGTAATCCCTCCCACTCATCACGTATGACCCACCAGACGTGTGTGGCGGTGTCGGTATCTGCAGAGATCCTGTCCTCTGTCTGTACTTTCTTATTTTGCTGTGGACGAGATGTTTCTGGGTGTTAAACTTTGGGCAGCAGGACTCTAAAAACGTAGCAACCAGCTGCCAAATCGTCTTGATGCATGCTATATAAGTTTAATTTATTATTATTATTATGATTATTATTATGCTCAATAATCCAGGTAAGAAACCAAAGAAAGTTAAATCAGTTCATCTGGACGCAACGTTTATTGAGAGAAACGTTTCTTTTTCATCTAAGTGACCTCTTCAGTCTCACCTGACTGATGGTGTCTCCACCCTTATAAACAATACAGTGACTGCAGGTGTCCCCACCCTTATAAACAATACAGTGACTGCAGGTACCCCACCCTTATAAACAATACAGTGACTGCAGGTACCCCACCCTTATAAACAATACAGTGACTGCAGGTCTCCCCACCCTTATAAACAATACAGTGACTGCAGGTGTCCCCACCCTTATAAACAATACAGTGACTGCAGGTGTCTCCACCCTTATAAACAATACAGTGACTGCAGGTGTCCCCACCCTTATAAACAATACAGCGACTGCAGGTACCCCACCCTTATAAACAATACAGTGACTGCAGGTACCCCACCCTTATAAACAATACAGTGACTGCAGGTACCCCACCCTTATAAACAATACAGTGACTGCAGGTACCCCACCCTTATAAACAATACAGTGACTGCAGGTGTCCCCACCCTTATAAACAATACAGTGACTGCAGGTGTCCCCACCCTTATAAACAATACAGTGACATAACGACCCAAACCATCGACCAGTTTCATATACAAATATGGGTGTGACCATTAACTAGAGTTACAGTGGCCACGTGTACTATTCACAGAGGATTGGGGAATAGTTGCATTTACAGCATTGTGTAAGATGGTGACAGATGTACTCTTAGACCCCCCCCCCCCCCGGTTCAGGAATGGTCGTTCTTTCTTCACATAGATGCCCCTTTTCCACTACATGCTACTGGCTCAACTCGACTCGAGTCGACTCGAGGAGTGTCGTTTTCCATCACTGTAACAGTACCCCTCAGTGTAGTTAATCTGCACTGATTTTGGTACCTGCTCCAGTTTTTTGTTTTTTTTTAGCCTCGACCAAGGTGGTACCAGAAAAGTGGTGACAGTTACCAGAATGCCGTACTTTCCAGTAATGGAAAATGAAAAAGTCGAGTCGAGTTGAGCCGGTACCATGTAAGGGAAAAGTGGCATTTGACTCCCAGTTCAAACCAGCATTCCTCCCCCTCAAGGATGTGCACACCCTCATCCTTGAAAGGGTGGCCACTGGCCTGTAGATGGTGTAGGCTGTGGAGTCCTGGCCTGTAGATGGTGTAGACTGTGGAGTTCTGGCCTGTAGATGGTGTAGGCTGTGGAGTTCTGGCCTGTAGATGGTGTAGACTGTGGAGTTCTGGCCTGTAGATGGTGTAGACTGTGGAGTTCTGGCCTGTAGATGGTGTAGGCTGTGGAGTTCTGGCCTGTAGATGGTGTAGACTGTGGAGTTCTGGCCTGTAGATGGTGTAGACTGTGGAGTTCTGGCCTGCAGATGGTGTAGACTGTGGAGTCCTGGCCTGTAGATGGTGTAGACTGTGGAGTCCTGGCCTGTAGATGGTGTAGGCTGTGGAGTCCAGGCCTGTAGATTCAATTCAATTCAATGTATTGTCATTAAAAACAATGTGCAGGCACATGTTAAAAATGAAATGAGGGCTGTGGCTTCACCAAACAGTGCAAGACAGACACAGACAAACACAGCAAACACAGTATAAGATATACACACATGAAGATCAAGAGTTAAAAATAAGTTAAAAGAGAGCTGGAGTACAGAATATTTAAAAATATCTACAGACATTCAGTGGGTAGCCAGGTTCAGGTGGGCAACAGCTTGTGGAAAGAAGCTGTTTTTGAGCCTGGTAGTGCGGGCTCTGAGGCTCCTGTAGCGCCTCCCAGAGCGCAGGGGGGAGAACAGTCCATGGTTGGGGTGGGTGGGATCTCTGCTGATGCTCAGACCCCTTCGAAGGCAGCGTTTGTGATAAATGTCTTTTATGGCTGGGAGCTGGGTACCGGTGATATGCTGGGCCGCCTTGACGACCCGCTGCAGAGCTTTCTGGTCTACTGAGGTGTAGTTGCCGTACCACACTGAGATGCAGATGGTCAGGATGCTCTCTATGGTGCAGTGGTAGAAGTTGGTGAGAATTTTGGGGGATAGACGGGCGCTCCTCAGCCTCCTCAGGAAATGCAGGCGTTGTTGGGCCTTTTTCACAAGGGCCTGGGTGTTTAATGTCCACGAAAGGTCCTCGCTGATGTGGACTCCAAGGAATTTATAGCTGGAAACACGCTCCACTTCCACCCCATTGATGTGAATGGGGGAGTGGCTGCAGCTTCTAGACCTCCTGAAGTCCACAATCAGCTCCTTTGTCTTCTGCACATTAAGGACAAGATTGTTGGTAGTACACCATGGTGTGAGGTGCTGAATCTCATCTCTGTAGGCCATCTCGTCATTGTTGGTGATACGGCCAATGACTGTGGTGTCATCTGCAAACTTAACTATAACATTTGAAGGGTGAGTTGGCAGGCAGTCGTGGATAAAGAGGGAGGAAAGGAGGGGGCTCAGAACACAGCCTTGAGGGGCACCTGTGCTGAGGCTCAGGGTGGAGGAGGTGTGACCACCTAACCTAACAGACTGAGGTCTGTTGGTCAGGAAGTCCAGGATCCAGTTACAGAGGGAGGGGTTGAGGCCAAGGGAGAGGAGTTTGGTGGTTAGTTTGGCGGGGATGATAGTGTTGAAGGCAGAGCTGTAATCTATAAACAGCATCCGGATGTATGTGTTGTTAAGTTCAAGGTGGGTCAGAGCAAAGTGCAGGGCAGTGGCAATGGCATCCTCAGTAGACCTTTTGGGACGGTAGGTGAACTGATGTGGGTCGAATGTGTGGGGGGGTAATGTTTTTGATGTGAGCCAGAACCAGTCTCTCAAAGCACTTCATGGCAATGGGGGTGAGTGCTATGGGTCGGTAGTCATTCAGACATGTGGATGTTGGTTTCTTGGAGACAGGAATGATAGAGGTGGTCTTAAAGCATGCCGGGCCTTTAGATTGGGACAGTGAGAGGTTAAATACAGGTGTGAAGACCTCAGCCAGCTGGTCGGCACATTCCCGGTAGACCCAACCCGGTATGCCGTCTGGTCCGGCAGCCTTCCGTGTGTTCACTCTGCACAGTGATTCTCTGACCTCTGCGACTGATAGAGTGAGCACCTAGTTTTCTGGGTGGCTGAGGATTTTTGTGGCTGGGTCAGTATTGTCCTTGTCGAAGCGGGCATAGAAATGATTTAGCTTGTCTGGCAGGGAGGCATCATGGACAGTGGGACCGCGATTAGAGCTTTTGTAGTCTGTGATAGACTGAATGCCTTGCCACATTCGCCGAGGATCAGAGTTATTGTGAAAGTGGTCCTCTATTCGTAGGGAAAATTTATGTTTGGCTGTTCTGATGCCCTTTTTGAGGTTGGATCTGGCTGCGTTGTAGACCTCACAGTTACCTGACTTGAACGCTGCATCCCGTACTTTCAGCAGCTGCCGGACCTCACTGGTCATCCTGGGTTTCTGGTTTGGAAAGGTGCGGACTGATTTTGTTGTTGTGACACTCTCAGTGCAAAAGTTAATGCAGGCTAGTATGGCAGATATCTGTTCATTATTGTCTATATGGGAGCCATGGGTAGCTGAATGTGCAGAAATACTCCAGTCTGTGTTTTCAAAACAGTCCTGGAGTTCAGAGACTGCTCCTTCTGGCCGGACAGATGGTGTAGGCTGTGGAGTCCTGGTCTGTAGATGGTGTAGACTGTGGAGTCCTGGCCTGTAGATGGTGTAGACTGTGGAGTCCTGGCCTGTAGATGGTGTAGGCTGTGGAGTCCTGGCCTGTAGATGGTGTAGACTGTGGAGTCCTGGCCTGTAGATGGTGTAGATTGTGGAGTCCTGGCCTGACGTGTTAGCTCTCCTGTGTTGTGCCATCCTCTTGGCCAGCGTCTCTTTGGTTTCCCCGATGTACAAGTCATGGCAGTCCTCCTGGCACTTATCAGCTACACTATATAGCTGTCTTTGTCTTTGGACTCAGCTCTGTTTGTGCCCATCTGCCAGATCGAGATCGTAAGCACACATCCAAGAGGAAGCTACAATACGTGAAACGCCAAGCGGGCAAAGCTTGTTCCAAAATGAGAGTGACTCTGTGGTTGGCTTCGACCCACTGGCGAGCACTGAGGGAGAGGGTGGGGATGAAGAGCGATGCAGAGGTGGCCTGTATACTAGGATTGGTCCTGGCAACTGCGGCCAGGGGGCGTGTCCTTCTGGTGTTGTTGCGCCAGGGAGGAGGGGCCAACTTCCAATGCTGTGTTTACTAAGCGCAACCGACGAACTCCGCTCACTGTGCCTTTAAATCGACCTTTTTTAATCGACATAAAATAAGGCTAATGTCGGGCAGTAGCCTGGGTGGGCCACTGGAGATCGATATTGCGCTGCCTATTCCCTGGAGAGTTCAGCCATCGTCGCTATTTGTCCCTTACAGGACACCGTATTTTGCTGTGTTCCGCATGGGACGCCATCTTTCTTTAGGTGCGTCGACTCGCTGGTAAGGTAAGCGTGGTGGCCCCACAGCATCCCCAAAATATTTAAATTAAAAACACCATCCAGTCCATCCGTCCAGCTGGTGTGTTAGCTCAGCTGTTAAGCTACATGTTGGTGTGATTTTGAGAAGTGGGCGCGTGTGATTCCTGTGTGAATATTGGCCGTAATGTCTGCTAGCTTGCAGGCTACCCGTGTAGCGCCCTCTCAGGAGCTGGTGCAGCAGGAAGCGCGAGCTTTTCAGTTGCGTCATCTGCCTCGTGGCACTGAAGTCACTTTTACACCAGATCATGTGTTGTGAGTGTCGTGTTTAATTTTCTTTAGTTAGTCAACTGTTTGTACTTTGCGTGAGTATAAATTGTCACAGTGAAATCACAGTCAAACTCCAGACTTTAGTTCTTATTCAGAAAGTAATGAGACCAAATGTCAAAATGTGTTTTCCTCACTGTAATATCTATGGAGCTGGCTGCGCCACAACAACTATGAAGAAGCGATTAAGTTGACCCCTCTCAGCAAATTATTGCATTTTTGTGCCCACATGAAAAACCAACTAGAATTGCCCCTTCTTGTGCCACCTGGACTGAAACCTTCCCACATGATTTGTCCTAAAATGGGTGTTAAATGTCACCACATGTGGTCTTAAAAAGGTACTGAACTGAACTCTCTGTTACCTGCAGCTGTCTTTTCTTCCTGTGTGGTCCTCCAGGGAATCCAGTTCCTGCTGGATAATGACCTCCTGCAGAACACCCCGGAAGACATCTCCCAGTTCCTGTACAAGGGAGAAGGCCTCAACAAGACGGTCATTGGAGACTACCTCGGGGAGCGGTAAGCCACAGTGTCCATCACATCACCCGAGAGTCGGCCAGTTACAGGTCGGATTTATGGTGGAATATAATCTGACGTGACCGGTCTCTTCCACCCTCCTGCCACGGAAGTGAATTTCTTTTGTTTACTCCCACCATGTTGAAACTGAACTGGCCATGAAAGCAGTGTTCAGTCAAACCCCCTTCAGCTGAACGCCGGTTCTTTGCCTCCACAGTGGCCATTATTTTCAGTGCCCTACACCCCCACCCGCCCGACCACTTTGCTCTGCTGCCTCGGGACGCCTGGTTGCCCCGTCGCTCAGAGGTCCCTGCTGCCGATCGACCCGGTCCCGGCTCTGTTCTGCCCTGGCCCCACAGTGGTGGAATGAACTCCCCACTGATGTCAGGACAGAGGAGTCGCTGCCCATCTTTCAGCACAGGTTGAAAACTCACCTCTTCAAGAACTACTACCCTGTTACTTGTTCTTAGCACTTATTGTATTCACTCATTTAAAAAACAAATCTCTTTCTCGCGCTTTTACTTTAGCACTGGTTTTCCTCTTAGATGCTTGTTTAGAGAGAGGATGCACTTAGGACCTGTGATGACTAGTAGTTCTCCTGATTTCCTACGTTAAATGATGCACTTGTTGTAAGTTGCTTTGGATAAAAGCGTCGGCTAAGTGACTGTAATGTAATGTAATGAATATGGAGCTGCCAGGAAAGAGGAGAAGAGGAAGGCCAAAGAGGAGGTTTATGGATGTGGTGAGGGAGGACATGCAGGTGGCTGGTGTGACAGAGGAAGATACAGAGGACAGGAAGAGATGGAAATGTAGTAGTAGTAGTAGTAGTAGTAGTAGTAGTAGTAGTAGAAACAGTGGACGTTGGCAACAACTGCAGAAGTTTCTCACACTATATCCCAAATTCGTGTACATAGAGGTAAGGTTTAAAATTGGCGAATATTCTTTTTAAGCAGACAAATTCTCTGTGGTGGTCCAGGACGCGACTCGACCGCCATTAGAAACTAAACAAGAAGGAAATGAGAAGAACTGAACTCATCTACTAGAATGAGTTATTATTGAGCCTCTTATCCTCATTATATTAAACCATTTTATTGACAGGTTATTGATTAAATAACTTTATTGACAAGTGAATATTCCCACCTCTCTCCAGTGTGAAAAACGTGTGTGATTTTGTGGATTTTTAAATGTTGGCATTTCTGTTCATCTGCAGTCATTCACAACTTTCATGTTCAACTGGAAACACGTTGGCTGTCAACATGAATAACGTGTGTTTGTGTGTTGATTCTTTCTGTCGCGTAGAAAACTTGTCGACATTTAAACATCACAAACTTTGTTTTACCTTTTTTACATTCGGCGGCCTGTCCGGGGTGTCTCCCCGGGGGCCTGCCGCCCGGTGGCTGCTGGGATGGGCTCCGGCATCCCTGCGACCCTGAGAGCAGGATGGGTGGTTTGGATAATGGATGGATGGATGGATGGGACTGGTTTTAATCTGGTTGGAGGTGGAGGAGGAGATACAATCTGAACATTAGCTAACAGGTTCCCATGACCCCTCCGCTGCATCATCGCCCGCCAGACCTTAAATCATGGCTGTTTCCTGGTTTTGACCCGTACACAGTATTATTGAGTCTACTACTACTACTTTCGGCTGCTCCCGTTAGGGGTCGCCACAGCGGATCATCCGTTTCCATTTCTTCCTGTCTTCTGCGTCTTCCTCTGTCACACCAGCCACCTGCATGTCTTCCCTCACCACATCCATAAACCTTCTCTTTGGCCTTCCTCTTCTCCTCTTCCCTGGCAGCTCCATATTCAGCATCCTTCTCCCAATATACTCAGCATCTCTCCTCCACACATGTCCAAGCCATCTCAATCTTGCCTCTCTTGCTTTGTCTCCAAACCGTCCAACCTGAGCGGTCCCTCTAATATAATCGTTCCTAATCCTGTCCTTCTTCGTTACTCCCAGTGAAAATCTTAGCATCTTCAACTCTGCCACCTCCAGCTCCACCTCCTGTCTTTTCGTCAGTGCCACTGTCTTTAAACCATATAACATAGCTGGTCTCACAACCATCTTGTAAACTTTCCCTTTAACTCTTGCTGGTACCCTTCTGTCGCAAATCACTCCTGACACACTTCTCCACCCACTCCACCCTGCCTGCACTCTCTTCTTCACCTCTCTACTGCGCTCCCCATTACTTTGGACAGTTGACCCCAAGTATTTAAACTCAAATGCCTTTGTCACCTCCACTCCTTGCATCCTGACCATTCCACTGTCCTCTCTCTCATTCACGCATAAGTATTCCGTCTTGCTCCTACTGACTTTCATTCCTCTTCTCTCCAGTGCATACCTCCACCTCTCCAGGCTCTCCTCAACCTGCACCCTACTCTCGCTACAGATGACAATGTCATCCGCGAACATCCTCGTCCATGGAGACTCCTGCCTGATCTTGTCCGTCAACCTGTCCATCACCATTGCAAACAAGAAAGGGCTCAGAGCCGATCCTTGATGTAATCCCACCTCCACCTTGAACCCATCTGTCATTCCAACCACACACCTCACCATTGTCACACTTCCCTCATACATATCCTGCACCACTCCTACATACTTCTCTGCAACTCCTGACTTCCTCATACAATACCACACCTCCTCTCTCGGCACCCTGTCGTATGCTTTCTCTAAATCCACAAAGACACAATGCAACTCTTTCTGGCCTTCTCTATACTTCTCAATCAACATTCTCAAAGCAAACATCACATCTGTGGTGCTCTTTCGTGGCATGAAACCATACTGCTGCTCGCTGATCGTCACCTCTCCTCAACCTAGCTTCTATTACTCTTTCCCAAATCTTCATGCTGTGGCTGATCAACTTTATACCTCTGTAGTTGCTACAGTTCTGCACATCGCCCTTGTTCTTGAAAATCGGTACCAGTATGCTTCTTCTCCACTCCTCAGGCATCCTCTCACTTTCCAGGATTGTGTTAAACAATCTAGTTAAAAACTCCACTGCCATCTCTCCTAAACACCTCCATGCCTCCACAGGTATGTCATCAGGACCAACTGCCTTTCCACTCTTCATCCTCTTCATAGCTGCCCTCACTTCCTCCTTGCTAATCCGCTGAACTTCCTGATTCACTATCCCTACATCATCCAACCTTCTCTCTCTCTCATTTTCTTCATTCATCAGCCCCTCAAAGTACTCCTTCCACCTTCTTAGCACACTCTCCTCGCTTGTCAGCACATTTCCATCTCTATCCTTGATCACCCTAACCTGCTGCACATCCTTCCCAGCTCGGTCCCTCTGTCTAGCCAATCGGTACAAGTCCTTTTCTCCTTCCTTAGTGTCTAATCTGTCATACAACTCACCATACACCTTTTCCTTTGCCTTTGCCACCTCTCTCTTTGCTTTACGCTGCATCTCCTTGTACTCCTGTCTACTTTCTTCATCTCTCTTACTATCCCACTTCTTCTTTGCCAACCTTTTCCTCTGTATAATTTGCTGTACTTCCTCATTCCACCACCAAGTCTCCTTGTCTTCCTTCCTCTGTCCTGATGACACACCAAGTACCTTCCTAGCTGTCTCCCTCACTATTTCTGCAGTGGTTTTCCAGCCATCTGGCAACTCTTCACTACCACCCAGTGCCTGTCTTACCTCCTGCCTGAACTCCAAACAACAGTCTTCCTTCTTCAACTTCCACCATTTGATCTTCGGCTGTGTCTTCACTCGCTTCCTCTTCTTGGTCTCCAAAGTCATCCTACAGACCACCATCCGATGCTGCCTAGCTACGTTCTCCCCTGTCACCACCTTGCAGTCTCCAATCCCTTTTAGATGGCGCCTTCTACATAAGATATAGTCCACCTGTGTGCACTTTCCTCCACTCTTGTACGTCACCCTGTGTTCCTCCCTCTTCTTGAAATATATATTCACCACAGCCATTTCCATCCTTTTCACAAAATCGACCACCATCTGTCCTTCCACGTTTCTCTTCTTGACTCCATACCTTCCCATCACCTCCTCATCACCTCTGTTCCCTTCACCAACATGTCCATTGAAGTCGGCTCCAATCACCCCTCTCTCCTCCTTGGGTACCCTCTCCACCATGTCGTCCAACTCGCTCCAGAATTCTTCTTTTTCATCCATCTCACACCCAACTTGCGGGGCATATGAGCTGATAACATTCAGCAATAAACCTTCGATTTCCAGCTTCATATTCATCACTCTGTCTGACACTCTCTTCACCTCCAGCACGCTCTTGACATACTCTTCCTTCAGAATTACCCCTACCCCATTACTCCTCCCATTCACACCATGGTAGAAGAGTTTGAACCCACCTCCGATACTCCTGGCCTTACTCCCCTTCCACCTGGTCTCTTGCACACACAGTATGCCTACCTTTCTTCTTTCCATCATGTCAGCCAGCTCTCTCCCTTTACCAGTCATAGTGCCAACATTCAAAGTTCCAACTCTCACCTCCACATGCCTACCCTTCCTCCTCTCCCGCTGCCTCTGGACATGCTTTCCCCCTCTCCTTCTCCTTCGCCCAACAGTAGCATAGTTTCCACCGACACCCTGCTGGTTAACAGTACCGGTGGTGGTCGTTGGTAACCCGGGCCTCGACCGATCCGGTATGTAAGTCTTATTTATGATCCGCATATTTGATTTGGCAAAGATTTTACGCCGGATGCCCTTCCTGACGCAACCCTCCCCATTTGTCCGGGCTTGGGACCGGCACTAAGGATGCACTGGCTTGTGCATCCTCAGTGGCTGGGTTACACAGTATTATTGAGTAATGATCGGAAAACAGGAAAGTGGATGTGAAACAAAGCAGATCAGAGCAGCTCGACTTTCAAGTCTCAGTCGATGGTCAAACAAACTCCTGACAGGAGAGTCTGTGTGGATTCACACGAGTGTTTTCATCAGTCATGTGAAGCGTTTCGGCCCGCCAGCTCCACAGAGCCGGACAGCCATGGGTGTGTCTGTGTGTGTGTAAATTGCTTGCAGACTTGGTAATGTTGGCTGTTGAGTGGATGAGGTTGGTGGTATAACAGGAATGTTGAGGCTCCACAGAGGAAATAAAGTTTTCCTCTGTATGGACTCATACATACAGGTGTAACAGGCTCTGTATGGATTCATACATAGGGGTGTAGAGGGCTCTGTATGGTCTCATATAGGTGTAGAGGGCTCTGTATGGACTCATACAGGTGTAGAGGGCTCTGTATGGACTCATACAGGTGTAGAGGGCTCTGTATGGACTCATACAGGTGTAGAGGGCTCTGTATGGACTCATACATACAGGTGTAGAGGGCTCTGTATGGACTCATACAGGTGTAGAGGGCTCTGTATGGACTCATACAGGTGTAGAGGGCTCTGTATGGACTCATACAGGTGTAGAGGGCTCTGTATGGACTCATACAGGTGTAGAGGGCTCTGTATGGACTCATACATACAGGTGTAGAGGGCTCTGTATGGACTCATACAGGTGTAGAGGGCTCTGTATAGACTCATACAGGTGTAGAGGGCTCTGTATGGTCTCATACATACAGGTGTAGAGGGCTCTGTATAGACTCATACAGGTGTCGAGGGCTCTGTATGGACTCATACATACAGGTGTAGAGGGCTCTGTATGGTCTCATACAGGTGTAGAGGGCTCTGTATGGACTCATACAGGTGTAGAAGGCTCTGTATAGACTCATACAGGTGTAGAGGGCTCTGTATGGTATCATACATACAGGTGTAGAGGGCTCTGTATAGACTCATACAGGTGTCGAGGGCTCTGTATGGACTCATACATACAGGTGTAGAGGGCTCTGTATAGACTCATACAGGTGCAGAGGGCTCGGTATGGACTCATACATACAGGTGTAGAGGGCTCTATAGACTCATACAGGTGTAGAGGGCTCTGTATGGACTCATACATACAGGTGTAGAGGGCTCTGTAGACTCATACAGGTGTCGAGGGCTCTGTATGGACTCATACATACAGGTGTAGTGGGCTCTGTATGGACTCATACATACAGGTGTAGAGGGCTCTGTATGGACTCATACACACAAGTGTAGAGGGCTCTGTATAGACTCATACAGGTGTCGAGGGCTCTGTATGGACTCATACATACAGGTGTAGAGGGCTCTGTATAGACTCATACACACAGGTGTAGAGGGCTCTGTATGGACTCATACATACAGGTGTAGTGGGCTCTGTATGGACTCATACACACAGGTGTAGAGGGCTCTGTATGGACTCATACACACAGGTGTAGAGGGCTCTGTATAGACTCATACAGGTGTCGAGGGCTCTGTATGGACTCATACATACAGGTGTAGAGGGCTCTGTATGGACTCAGGCAGGTATTTCAAGTAAACCTGTTCTGTACACGGTGTTATGATTACTGGCTCCATCCTTCATGCCCAGTCATCACTATGTGTGTTGAGCATTTGGGGGGAGGGAGTTGGAGTGGGGGGGGGGGGTTTAGGGGCAGGGGGAAGGCGGTTAGCTGGCAGGATGAAGAGGAGGGAGATTTAGACGGGTGGAGAACCAAACCGCTACATTGTAGCGGGGTTCTTCTAGTATCTATCTATCTATCTATCTATCTATCTATCTATCTATCTATCTATCTATCTATCTATCTATCTATCTATCTATCTATCTATCTATCTATCTATCTATCTATCTATCTATCTATCTATCTATCTATCTATCTATCTATCTATCTATCTATCTATCTATCTATCTATCTATCTATCTATCTGTATGTATGTATATATATGTTGGGTATATTTATTTTTGTAGTTTTTTTGTAATTTTCGATATGGGTTCTTGTAGTTTGGATGTGTTTTTGTCTTTGTGTTGCACTGCTGTGAGCTGAGGGAAACGATAAAGATGTATAATATCAAACCAAAATTTGTGTTCAAATAATGTTCCCTTAAGTAGTCTTGATGCATGCTAAATATCCAGGTAAGAAAGTCAAGAAGGATGACTCAGTTCATCTGGGCGCTGCACGGCGGCTGCCCACTGCTCCTAGCTACACAGCCAGGATGGGTTAAACGCAGAAAGTGAATTTCATTGTATATATGTACAAATGACAAATAAAGTGTATTCTATTCTATTCTGGATAAATGGACTGATTCAACCTTTTTTGACTCCTTCAAATATTTCCCACCTCATTTTGTGGGACATTTTGGGTCATAGATTCTCATTACCATTAATTAGACAATATTGTGTATCAGGATATGATCATATCTGAATTTCATCCCAGTGCAATTCCATTGAAAGATGATAAGTGCCCTGCTCTGGTTTAGTAGAGCTCTGTGCGACTACGTGGCGCTGCTAAATAAAAACAAGATGTAAAGATGTTCGAGCTGTGACTCCTCTTACCATCCAGAATGGAGGTCTGGTCTTCTAAACCAGTCAGCTTGTTGTTTTCTCTCAAGAATATTGTCTTCCCCTAAATGTTTCCACAGAGATGACTTCAACATCAAGGTTCTTCAGGCTTTCGTGGAGCTGCATGAGTTTGCAGACCTCAACCTCGTTCAAGCGCTACGGTGAGCCGGAGGGTTAAACTTTAAAACTGAATTCATGGAACTAAATTGTTGTTTTAAAGGCTCCATGACACCACCAGTCATCTTCCCCGTGGTTGGAGACATTCTCCAGTCTCCGTATACCGCTGTTGAGATGTTTTGACCAGGTAGGACCAACACTGGTGCAGCAGCAAACACGTATGTGTTGGGAAAAAGACTGAGACGTGATGCTGATGTGTTCATGACAACCAATATGACTGTACAACAGTGTTCCCATACAGTGTGATGTAGTTTGTACTACATCACACTGTCTGTTTTTGCTTTGGTCCCAGGATCCATTTTTACAAGGGTGGAGCTGTTTACTGCTGAGCTGACAGCATACCAGCCATAATGGCTGCTACACCTGTTTGTAGTCCTGTTACATCTTGTTTGTAGTCCCAGAAAGTCAGAGTCTATTTCTCTCTGCCTCCTACATCACCCCCACCTTTAGAATGCAGACAATAAACGTGTTACTAAAGAAAAATGGTGGATTATAGCTTTAATGTCACTGTTCAAACAGGTTGATCGGGAGATGTTAAGAATGTAAACAACTATGTGTTTACGCTCCATGACTACCAGTAATATAACTGATAAGATCCTCTCTGTTGCAGGCAGTTTCTGTGGAGCTTCCGTTTGCCAGGCGAGGCCCAGAAGATAGACCGGATGATGGAGGCCTTTGCAGCACGGTACTGCCAGTGTAATCTGGGTGTTTTCCAGTCAACAGGTCAGACTTCCCGACGGCTCCAAACTGAATCTGTGATGTGGATGGATAGGAGAGATGTTCTGATGAACCGGCTGCATAGCAACATACTGTACATTTTCCTCTATTCACTGACACTGTGCCGCGATGGAGAGCTGGGTGGTCTCACAGACGGTTTGCTTCGTTTGTGTGAAATTATTTTGCAGTCTGAAGATCTTAAGTAATGTTAAGATTTTCATTGGGAGTGATGAAGAAGGACAGGATTAGGGACGAGTATATTAGAGGGACAGCTCAGGTTGGACGGTTTGGAGACAAAGCAAGAGAGACAAGATGGAGATGGTGTGGACATGTGTGGAGGAGAGATGCTGGGTATACTGGGAGAAGGATGCTGAATATGGAGCTGCCAGGGAAGAGGAGAAGAGGAAGGCCACAGAGGAGGTTTATGGATGTGGTGAGGGAGGACATGCAGGTGGCTGGTGTGACAGAGGAAGATGCAGAGGACAGGAAGAGATGGAAACGGATGATCTGCTGTGGCGCCCCCTAACGGGAAAACCACAAGTAGTAGTAGATTATGTAGTTTTAAGAGTTACAGTTTGGACTCAGTGAGGATTAACCAGATTACCTGGTTGGACACCTCGGGAGAGGAATAGGCTACGGGAGTAAACCCCTACACAACATCAACGTCCACAGTACTGTTGTTTTTTGTGTTTCTTGCCCTTTTGCATGTGTTTTAAGTGGGAGAGTACTGCTGGCATCATGTGTGGCTGCCGTTTCTCCCTCTCGTAGCCCCCCTTCCCATCCACCCCTGTATGCCTCCCCCCCCTTCCCATCCACCCCTGTATGTCTGTGTTATGTTTATCGGTTGTGTCATTTCACCGCTGTTTATTGTAAAGTGACTTTGAGTGTTAGAAAAGCGCTATATAAGTTTGATTTATTATTATTATTACAGTTTACACTGTAGATTACAGTTTACAGCTGTAAAATAGTTTTTTTGGGGGGTGGTAGATTTCCCCGTCTTTTTCTCCCAATTGTCAGCCGGGATCAACACCTCTGGAAGGGCACTATAGGAAAGGAAGGCATTGGGAACATCGACTCCAATGGAGTTTTGCTTCTTAGGAAATGTGCTCAGTACGACTTCACCACCACTAACACTCTGTTGCACCCGAAAAACAAATCTAAGGCATCTTGGAGACACCCCCACTTCAAACAGTTGCATCTCTTTACTACGTCATTGTACGAACCAGGCACTGCAATGATGTGACTATCATGAGGGCCATGATTGATGCAGATGACTGCTGGACAGATCATCACCGCATTCACTCCACGATGTCCATCAAACTCAAGAGGAAGAGGAGGGTGCTCCACAATGTCCATCAAACTCAAGAGGAAGAGGAGGGTGCTCCACAAAGTCCGTTAAACTCAAGAGGAAGAGGAGGGTTCAAAAGAAGCAGAGCCAACCAAGACTGAACCTTGAAAGCCTGAATGAAACTGCCACCCAGCAGTGACTTCAGGCCTCTCTTGGGGAAACCCTCCAACAGGAATATCCTGATGACATTGAGAAGCACTGGAACCTGCTCAAATCAACCATCCTCAACACCTGCAGAACCACCCTTGGGTACAAGTCCAGAAACACCAGGACTGGTTTGATGAGAATGACACAGAGATAGAACAGCTCATCTCCAAGAAAAGGAAAGCCTTTCATGCTTGGCAGAATGATGTAACCTGCGAGGCTAAAAGAGTGGCTCACTTCAGAGCCAAGGCGGACATCCAGAGATGGGTGAGGTAGCTTAAGAATTCTGGGTGGACAGAAAAGACTCTGGAAATCCAGCGACTGGCAGATTTGGGTTACACCAGAGGCTTTTTCAGTGCTACTAAGGCCGTCTATGGTCCAAGTAACCGCAGCTTAAACCCCCCTGCGCTCAAAGGATGGGCAGGAGCTGCTGAAGGAAACGAGTCCATTACGCCCAGTGGGAGGAACACTTCCAGGAACTCCTCAAACGCAACAGCACAGCTGACCTAAACATTGCAAGCCACATTGCCCAGAGTCCCATCAGAGAAAACATTGGGGAACCTCCCAACATGACAGAGGTTCAACATGCCATCAGGAGCCTTAAGAACAACAAGGCCGCCGGTACAGATGGGATCCCAGCTGAGATCTTAAAGGAAGGTGGACCAGAGCTCCTGTACCACATCCAAACCCTCCTCATCAAGGTGTGGGAAAACAAACTTCCCTCAGAGCTCAGGGATGCTGTAATAGTGGCCATATTCAATCAAGAAAGGGGACAAGGCAGAATGTGGAACCTACAAGGGCATCTCAGTCCTGTCAACAAATAGATAAGAAATCCCATAGAAAGATTCTTGTTAGACAGGAGTGGTAATCGATGGAAAAGGATGGTGCATGTCGTCAATGCTGCCGGCTGTTCCTGTGTTGGATTTATTAAAACATGACATTCTGTTCATCTGCCAAAGCCGATGTCCATCAACCTGCCCACCGCAACCCACCTCGACAATCCCCCCCCCCTTTGTTTTCTCCCCAATTGTATCCAGCCAATTACCCACTCATCTGAGCTGTGCCGGTCTCTGCTCCACCCCCTCTGCTGATCCAGGGAGGGCTGCAGACTACCACATGCCTCCTCTGATACATGTGGAGTCACCAGCCACTTCTTTTCACCTGACAGTGAGGAGTTTCCCCAGGGGGACGTAGCACGTGGGAGGATCACGCTATTCCCCCAGTTCCCCCTCCCCCCTGAACCGGCGCCCCGACCGACCAGAGGAGGCGCTAGTGCAGCAACCAGGACACATGCCCACATCCGGCTTCCCACCCGCAGACACGGCCAACTGTGTCTGTAGGGACGCCCGACCAAGCAGGAGGTAACACGGGGATTCAAACTGGGATCCCTGTGTTGGTAGACAACGGAATAGACTGCTACACCACCTGGATGCCTTCCGGCTCGACAATTTACTGTCTCTAATCTTGTTGTCCTCTTTATTTTTTGCACACACTTTTATTAATTTTAATTGAATAAGAACTTTAAATACATGTGATAAAAATGATAATATCAGAAGTGGAAGCGTCAGGATGTGTATAGCTTTTACTATACAGCAGTGAAGTATTTAATGTCATATGGAGGAGTTCTCATTAATAGTAATGAGAACTCCTCAACACATTTTGGGAATCTCACATCTCAAAGACAAAAGAGGTTATGACACGTCCTCATGTTTAATGTGATGGGTGTTGAGTGTGATGGAGACGTCGTGACACTGGCGTTCTCTTTTCTGTCCTCAGACACGTGTTATGTTCTGTCGTTCGCCATCATCATGCTGAACACCAGCCTGCACAACCCCAACGTCCGGGATAAACCGCCGGTGGAGCGCTTCATCTCTATGAACCGAGGCATCAACGAGGGGGGAGACCTGCCTGAGGACCTTCTCAGGGTTTGTGTGTGTGTGTGTGTGTGTGTGTGTGTGTGTCTATCTACACTTGTGAAGATTGTCTTCATTAAGAAGTAAAACCATAAACGACCTACCTTGTAGAGACATTTTCTTTTTTTTGTCCTTTCTGGGTAGGGTTAAAATTGGGGTTAGGCTTAGGTCTAATATTAAAGTTAAGCATTAGAACTAGACCCAGAACCCAGCCAGTAAGGATGCACAAACCAGTGCGTTCTTAGTGCCGGTCCTAAGCCTGGATGAATGGGGAGGGTTGCGTCAGGAAGGGCATCCAGCGTAAAACCTTTGCCAAATCAGATATGTGGGTCATAAATCAGATTTCAATACTGGATCAGTCGAGGTCTGGGTTACCAATGACCACCACTGGTACTGTTGGCCAGCAGGGTGCTGGTGGAAACTATGCTACTGTTGGGAAAAGTAGAAGGAGAGGGGGAAGACATGTACAGAAACAGCGGGAGAGGAGGAAGGGTAGGAGGAGGTGAGAGTCAGAACTTTGGATGTTGGCACCATGACTGGTAAAGGGAGAGAGCTGGCTGATATGATGGAGAGAAGAAAGGTAGGCATACTGTGTGCAAGAGACCAGGTGGAAGGGGAGTAAGGTCAGGAGTATCGGAGGTGGGTTCAAACCCTTCCACCATGGCCATGGTGTGGATGGGAGGGGAAATGGGGTAGGGGTAATTCTGAAGGAGGAGTATGTCAAGAGTGTGTTGGAGGTGAAGAGAGTGTCAGACAGAGTGATGAGTATGAAGTTGGAAATGGAAGATGTCATAATGAATGTGATGATGAATGTTATCAGCATATATGCTCCGCAAGTTGGGTGTGAGATGGAAGAGAAAGAAGAATTCTGGAGTGAGTTGGACAGCATGGTGGAGAGGGTACCCAAGGAGGAGAGAGGGGTGATTGGACCGGACTTCAATGGGCATGTTGGTGAAGGGAACAGAGGTGATGAGGAGGTGATGGGAAGGTATGGTGTCAAGGAGAGAAATGTGGAAGGACAGATGGTGGTTGATTTTGTGAAAAGGATGGAAATGTCTGTGGTGAATACATATTTCAAGAAGAGGGAGGAACACAGGGTGATGTACAAGAGTGGAGGAAAGTGCACACGGGTGGACTATATCTTATGTAGGAGGCGCGATCTAAAAGGGAGTGGAGACTGCAAGGTGGTGACAGGGGAGAACGTAGCTAGGCAGCATCAGGTGGTGGTCTGTAGGATGACTTTGGAGACCAAGAAGAGGAAGCGAGTGAAGGCAGAGCCAAAGATCAAATGGTGGAAATTGAAGAAGGAATACTGTTGTGTGGAGTTCAGGGAAGAGCTAAGACAGGCACTGGGTGGTAGTGAAGAGTTGCTGGATGGCAGACTAGCTTCGTCTAGTCAGAAAGGCATGAACTGAGGAAGCCTCTTCGATGAGAGGCGAAACGTCTTCACGGATATATACCAAGTCCAGTTGCACTTGATTCAACTCCTTTGGATGGCTGGACAACCACTGCAGAAATAGTGAGGGAGACAGCTAGGAAGGTACTTGGTGTGTCATCAGGACAGAGGAAGGAAGACAAGGAGACTTGGTGGTGGAATGAGGAAGTACAGCAAAGTATACAGAGGAAAAGGTTGGCAAAGAAGAAGTGGGATAGTCAGAGAGATGAAGAAAGTAGACAGGAGTACAAGGAGACGCAGCGTAAAGCAAAGAGAGAGGTGGTGAAGGAAAAGGCGTATAGTGAGTTGTATGACAGGTTAGACACGAAGGAAGGAGAAAAGGACTTGTACCGATTGGCTAGACAGAGGGACCGAGCTGGGAAGGATGTGCAGCAAGTTAGGGCGATCAAGGATAGAGATGGAAATGTGCTGACAAGCGAGGAGAGTGTGCTGAGAAGGTGGAAGGAATACTTTGAGAGATTGATGAATGAAGAAAATGAGAGAGAGAGAAGGTTGGATGATGTGGGGATAGTGAATCAGGAAGTTCAGTGGATTAGCAAGGAGGAAGTGAGGGCAGCTATGAAGAGGATGAAGACTGGAAAGGCAGTTGGTCCTGATGACATACCTGTGGAGGCATGGAGATGTTTAGGAGAGATGGCAGTGGGGTTTTCTAACTTTGATCAGCCACAGCATGAAGATATGGGAAAGAGTAATAGAAGCTAGGTTAAGAGGAGAGGTGATGATCAGCAGCAGCAGTTGGGTTTCATGCCACGAAAGAGCACCACAGATGTGATGTTTGCTTTGAGAATGTTGATGGAGAAGTATAGAGAAGGCCAGAAGGAGTTGCATTGTGTCTTTGTGGATTTAGAGAAAGCATATGACAGGGTGCCGAGAGAGGAGGTGTGGTGTTGTATGAGGAAGTCAGGAGTTGCAGATAAGTATGTAGGGATGGTACAGGATGTATGAGGGCGGTGTGACAGTGGTGAGGTGTGAAGTTGGAATGACAGATGGGGTCAAGGTGGAGGTGGGATTACATCAAGGATCGGCTCTGAGCCCTTTCTTGTTTGCAATGGTGATGGACAGGTTGACGGACGAGATCAGGCAGGAGTCTCCATGGACAATGATGTTCGGAGATGACATTGTCATCTGTAGCGAGAGTAGGGTGCAGGTGGAGGAGAGCCTGGAGAGGTGGAGGTATGCACTGGAGAGAAGAGAAATGAAAGTCAGGAGGAGCAAGACGGAATACCTATGCCAGAATAAGAGGGAGGACAGTGGAATGGTGAGGATGCAAGGAGTAGAGGTGATGAAGGTGTATGAGTTTAAATACTTGGGGTCAACTGTCCAAAGTAACGGGGAGTGTAGAAGAGAGGTGAAGAAGAGAGTGCAGGCAGGGTGGAGTGGGTGGAGAAGAGTGTCAGGAGTGATGTGTGACAGAAGGGTACCAGCAAGAGTTAAAGGGAAGGTTTACAAGATGGTAGTGAGACCAGCTATGTTGTATGGTTTGGAGACAGTGGCACTGATGAAAAGACAGGAGGAGGAGCTGGAGGTGGCGGAGATGAAGATGATAAGATTTTCACTGGGAGTGATGAAGAAGGACAGGATTAGGAACGAGTATATTAGAGGGACAGCTCAGGTTGGACGGATTGGAGACAAAGCAAGAGAGACAAGATTGAGATGGTGTGGACATGTGTGGAGGAGAGATGCTGGGTATACTGGGAGAAGGATGGTGAATATGGAGCTGCCAGGGAAGAGGAGAAGAGGAAGGCCAAAGAGGAGGTTTATGGATGTGGTGAGGGAGGACATGCAGGTGGCTGGTGTGACAGAGGAAGATGCAGAGGACAGGAAGAGGTGGAAACAGATGATCCGCTGTGGCGCCCCCTAACGGGAGCAGCTGAAAGTAGTAGTGTTAGTAGATTAGAACTAGACCCAGGGTTCATGTTTGGAGGAATTTGGTTTATTTTGGAGTTCATTTGAATCAGGGTCATGTTTGGATTTGGTGTTGGGGGGGTTGGGTTTTGACTGTAGTATTAAGTTATTGTCCCCACGAGTAGATGAACACATGTTTCTGAGTGAGTGTGTGGGTGTGTCTGTGTATGTCTGTGTGTGTCCAATTGTGATCTCCACAGCCAGTAATGTTTCATGTTCACTGTGTAATACACACCTCCTCCTCCCTCCCTCCCCCTCTGTCTCATGTAGAATCTATATGACAGCATCAAGAATGAGCCCTTCAAGATCCCAGAGGATGATGGGAATGATCTGACGCACACTTTCTTCAACCCCGACAGAGAAGGCTGGCTGCTGAAGCTCGGTATGTGCTGGAATGTTGATATGTACGATATTGAATCAATATGCAGTATTTCTGTTTAGAAGACCTTGATGTGCTGATGAGTTGATATGTCAGTGTATTGATTTATCAATGTAGCAATGGATCGATGTATCAGTGTATCAACATGTCGGTGTGTTGAGGCTGATCGTCTGATGTGAAGTATGTCTGCTCCTCTCCTTTCCTAATTGTGTCCTCTTCTCGAAACTCTTCTTTCTCCGCTTTATGGCTCAATTGTATGGTTCAACTTTTATGCTCTCTCTCTCTTTCTCTCTCTGTCTCTCTCTCTCCCCCTCTCGCTCTCTGTCTCTCTCTCCCTCTCTCTCTCTCTGTCTCTCTCTCTCCCTCTCTCTCTCTCCCCCTCTCGCTCTCTCTCTCTGTCTCTCTCCCTCTCTCTCTCTCCCCCTCTCTCTCTCTGTCTCTCTCTCTCCCTCTCTCTCTCTCCCCCTCTCGCTCTCTCTCTCTGTCTCTCTCTGTCTCTCTCTGTCTCTCTCTGTCTCTCTCTCTCCCTCTCTCTCTGTCTCTCTCTCGCTCTCTCTCTCTGTCTCTCTCTGTCTCTCTCGCTCTCTGGCTCTCTCCCCCTCTGGCTCTCTCTCTCTGTCTCTCTCGCTCTCTCTCGCTCTGTCTCTTTTGGTTGTCTCTGATTTGCGTGCAGTTTTTGTTTTTGTTTATTCTTTTATCCGTGGACTCACTCTGACCTTTCACCCCTTTCTGTTTTGTTCTTTTCTGTGATTGGCTGTCCCACCTTAACTCTCTGCATTAGGAGGTAGGTACCCCTCCTCCTCCCTGCCTCCTCTTCCTCTCTCTCTGCTTATCACCCCACTGTCAGCTGCTGTTCGTCCCTCAGCAAACTGCCATCCCAAGCACGCTTGCCGCTAATCTGTTTGTCTGCTACAAGCAGAGCTGTTAGCGGACTGGCGAGTTCTGCCGGTGCCGGCCTGGTGGAGTAATCTGGTATGGAGACGGAACTGCGGGGAGGTCAGCATCTCTGTCTCTCTGTCTCCCTTGCGTCTGTATCCAACCATCCTCGCTTGCCGGATCATTTTGGTTCCAGTTTCTTCCACCAGTGAGTTTCATGCTAATTTTAGCTCCACTGGAAGAGTGAAGGAATGCGTTTTATTCCTGTTTTTATTTTTTTAGCCGTGTAGTTAAACTAGTCACTGTGGCCTTTCAGGTTCTCTGATATGAGCGACTGCTGCCCTGCTCCTCCATACGCCTGCTGTTTCCCTATGACGCCTGAATCATCCTCATCTCACAGCATGGCTATGCTATCGACTCATCTCTCAGACTCTGATGCAGAATATTTTCCACATAAAATCCGTCTCAGAATTATTGCTCATGAACTTTTTTACACCGGTTGGACACATTTGGTTCTCAGCTTCTCAGAAGTTTCCAGATAAGGGGCGTCCAGGTAGCGTAGCGGTCTATTTCGTTGCCTACCAACAAGGGGATCGCCGGTTCAGATCCCTGTGTTACCTCCGGCGTGGCTGGGCGTCCCTACAGACACAATTGGCCGTGTCTGTGGATGGGAAGCCGAATGTGGGTATGTGTCCTGGTCGCTGCACTAGCGCCTCCTTTGGCAGGTCGGGGCGCCTGTTCGGGGGAGAGGGGGAACTGGGGGGAATAGCGTGATCCTCCTACATGCTACGTCCCCCTGGTGAAACTCCTCACTGTCAGGTGAAAAGAAGTGGCTGGTGACTCCACTTGTATGGGAGGAGGCATGTGGTAGTCTGCAGCCCTCCCCGGATCAGCAGAGGGGGTGGAGCAGAGACCGGGACGGCTCGGAAGAGTGGGGTAGTTGGCGAGAAAAGCGCGAGAAAAAAGAAGAATTTCCAGATCAGTACAAATAAAATGGCAGCAGGTTCACCGTGCGGCCTGTCTGTGGAGGGCAGAGAAACGCGTCGGGCGTGGTATGACGTGAAACTTGGGGCCCGTCGTGGCGGGAGGTGGACTGATGAGCCGGTCTTCACGCTGACATCCGGCTGACGGCAGATAAAAGTCATTTGCATCCATTAAATAGCGTAAGTTGCTTACAGTGGATTTGATTCATATATTCTGCAAATGTAAGTGTGGAGTATTGGTTAGAGCTGTGTGGCTACGTGAGACTGGACGTAGATGGGACACTGATTATTGGATTGTACTCCGACCTGTGTCGCTGACTGGCAGCTGCAGCCTGCAGCATGCACGGTGTCTGTAGTGGGTGTAATGGATTACACGTTAGTTACGTCATCAGCTGCAGAGGCCTGCCTTCATGCATTTACAGTTGTCTGACTGTATTTCTGCATCAGTGGACAGACCCAGCAGACATGACTGACCCACTATCTTTTTGTGTGACGTGGCTAAGTAGCTCGTTGCATCATCGTGGGTTAATTAACAGAAAATCCATTAATCCGGATAATCTGGACGACTGTGAGGGTCGATCATCTGTTTATCTGCTGACGGGGTCTGGAAAACAGGTGACTTGTCTTGTTTCATCAGATTCAATAAGTCCAGCTGCAGAGGATAACGCAGGCTACTAAATATTCTTTCAGCCCAAGTAAAAATCCCCTTTTCATGTTTTCAGCATCTAAAATATGAAGAAGTCAGATGTTAAAAAACACACGTGTGTAAAACTGTAAAAAAGACACGGCAGATGTGCTGGAATGGTAAAAGACTGAAAACGTGTTCATGGCGATAGGGTTGTGAAAGCTGTGTAATGTGTGTTTTGCAGGTTGGCAGGGGGTTTCTCTGCTGTGTCCTCTGTGCTTTATCTGTCTCCAAGTCCACACATCCTCACATAGCTTTCCTTTGTCATGTGTTTGAAAGACGGGTAAAAGCGATGTGTTTAGTCCGGACAGCCAGCGGTCCACAGGTTCCTGTGATCAGAATGAGCTTTTGTTGAGCTTCAGCGACTATAATCAGACTCTTCTTTAGAAACGAGTCATTACATAAAGTGTTTGGATCAGTTGATTCAAACAGGAGCTTCATCTGCGGCAAACGACAGGAAGAGGGTTTTATTCTTGTTGTTAAAGAGGACGAGCGTGTGCAGGAGCGTGGTGAAGCGGTCCGGCGTGTCTGGTCTGCACGGCTCGTTTCACTGCTGCAGGAAACCACTACATATCAGCAAACCTCCCTCCACATGAACCCAACACTTCTGATTTACACAAACCATGATGTCCTCCCTCCCTCCCTCCCTCCCTCCGTCCTCCTCTCTCTCTCTTTCCCTCTGGAGAGTGGTTGAAGTAGGTGGGTGTTGGATAGGAGGATTTCATTGTTTTTGAAGGAGAGGTTTCCCAAGCTGACCCACACCAAATAAACAGACAATACAAGTCTTATTCACATGGACTCTCGTTCTCACTCGCTCTCTCTTTCTCTCCCCCTCTGTCTGTCCTCTGTCTCTCTATTTTTCTTGTTTTCTCTCTCCCTCTCTATCTCTTTTTCTCGCTCTCTGTCTCCCCCTCTCTGCTTTTCTCTGTATCTGTTTTTCTTGCTCTCTCTCTCAATCTCCCTGTATCTATTTTTCTCGTTCTCTCTGCCTCTCCTTCACCTGTAGTGAAGGTGGGGTTGGGGGGGGGGGGTTAAGCTGTCCTGTGCCAGTTAGGGGAGGGATCAGGCAGGGTTGCCCCATCTCAGGCCAGCTTTACAGCATTGTCATTGAGGCTCTCATATGTAGGTTGAGGAGCAGGCTGAGGGGTCTCTCTCTCTCTGCCAGAGCTAGCTCAACACCCTTCTGTTGTGGTATCAGCATATGCTGATGATGTTAATGTGTTTGTCCAGGGAGAGGGAGATGCCCAGGAACTGAAAGAAAGCCTGGCCCTATATGAAAAGGCTTCTTCAGCCCAGGTTAACTGTGGAAAAAGTGAGGCTTGTTTGGTGGGTCAGTGGGGCTTGGGGAGTACTCCTAGTCTTCCTAGGAACCTTAAGTGGGGGGAAAGAAGTATTAAAGTCCTAGGAGTATATTTAGGAAGCGAGGACGTTCAGAGGCAGAACTGGGAGGGAGTGCTGGGGAAGGTGGAAGCCAAGTTGTCTAAATGGAAATGCTTGCTACCCCAGCTGTCCTACAGGGGAAGAGTCTGATAGATAATAACCTGGTCGCCTCGTCTCTGACACAGACTCGTCGTTTTAGTGCCACTGCCAGGCCTTGCAGAAGAGATGCAGAAGCTCCTGGTGATTTTTTTTTTCTGGTCTGGTCAGCACTGGCTGAGAGCATCAGACCTGTATCTCCCTGTGGTAGAGGGAGGACAAGGACTTAGTATAGACATTCAATCCATAACAGCGGCCTTCAGACTACAGAGGGCACAGAGGCTGCTATACGGCTGCAGTCACTGCTGGTTGGCTCCTGCTGGGCTGCTTCTTATGAGAACTGGCCGGCTTGGGTTGGATAAACAACTTTTTCTGCTGAGATCATCTGAAGCTGACCTAACTGGACTCGCACCTTTTTATGACTCGGTGTTTGAAGCCTGGCAGATGCTGAAGGTCACACAAACTCCTGACCCTAGACCAGGAATGTGGCTTTTTGAGGAGCCACTGTTTTACACTGACTACCTTGCGAATACCACCTTATCCTCTGCTACAGTAAGGACGAAGTTTGCTGACGCTGGCGTTACTAAACTGGGCCATCTTGCAAAAACATCCATGGAAGCACCTAGTGGCATCATCAACATCAGGTCCTCCAGAGTGCTGAAGAGGGTGTGGAGGAAGTCTGGGAGTCCCTATCTGGGCCACTGAGAGCGTTTGCTGAAGATCGTGCTCTCGCTGACCAATGGGATGATGACAATGAGTACGTTTTTCCCTCCCTGATCAGTCCTGCAGGTGAGGCATGTATGGCGAGGGGGGAGCGGACTGCTTCTTTCCTTGAATTCACCAGTGCAGGATAGTTTCAGCTCTTGTAGGAAGAAGCAGTTTTATTACAGCTGTGTGAAGGTACTCAACCTTTGCTCTCTGGCTGCAGTCAGGGAGTCGAGGTGGACTGAGTTGCTTCAGACTCTACCCCTAAAGGCAGGTGGAGGGTCCCGTATAAGCCTCCTGTTGAGAAACAGATGGCTGACCTCCAGTGGAGGATTATACATGGAGCAATAGCTACGAAAAGACACAGGGTTCACCTGGATCCAAGCACTGGGGAGGACTGCCCTTTCTGTACACAAAGATAAACATTAGAGCATTTAGTGGTCTCTTGTCCTGGATTAGTGGGCTTAATTAGGGTACTGCAGGAACGGGTGGAAGCTTTGGGTGAGGATTTCTCTGTCCCCTTGTTTGTTTTTGGGCCCAAATACATGGCAAGAAAAAGACTGCTTCTGGTCCTCATCAGTTTTCTGTTTGGAACTGCTGAGCTAGTGATCTGGAAGACCGGGAAGAGTCAGATGCTTGGTCAGGGCTGGACTGATGTGGTGCAGAGTATGAAAGGTTTGGCGGCAGCTCGTCTGAGGAGAGAGCACGCTTTCTACACCCTGACCAGTAATCTGGACTCTGTCAGGGCTCTGTGGGGGTGAAGACAGGTTTCACGTTCACTTAGGGAAGATGGGTTACTTGTCCTTCATTTTTAATTTGTAATGATCGTGTGTGTGTGTGTGTGTGTGTATGATTTGATTGAGCCACAGTAATGATGTCTGAGATTTTGTTTTTTAGGTTACCAGTTTATGTTGACATGATGGAAATGGAGGGTTTTTATAATGTGATGTAAATAAGTCATGTTAAAAGTTTAAAAAAAAGACTCTCTCCCTCTCTATCTGTTTTTCTTGCTCTCTCTCTCTGTCTCTCTCCCTCACTGTCTCTCTGCCTCTCTCTCTCTCCCTCTCTCTGTGTCTCACTACCTCTCTCTCCCTCTATTGCTCTCTCTCTGTCTCTCCCTCTGTCTCTCTCCCTCTATCTCTCTCTCTCTCCCTCTATCTCTCGCTCTCTCTGTTTCCCCCTATCTCTCTGCCTCTCTCTCCCTCTCTCTCTGTCTCTCTATCAGGTGGTCATTTCTTACACTTTACTCAGAATGTGTCCTGCTTCTTTGCAGGTGGGAGAGTGAAGACGTGGAAGAGGAGGTGGTTCATTCTGACTGACAACTGTCTCTACTACTTTGAGTACACCACAGTAAGTCACTGAGCACACCGCAGTAAGTCACTGAGCACGCCACAGTAAGTCACTGAGCACACCGCAGTAAGTCACTGAGCACGCCACAGTAAGTCACTGAGCACACCACAGTAATCACTGAGCACACCACAGTAAGTCACTGAGCACACCACAGTAAGTCACTGAGCACACCACAGTAAGTAACTGAGCACACCGCAGTAAGTCACTGAGCACACCACAGTAATCACTGAGCACGCCACAGTAAGTCACTGAGCACGCCACGGTAAGTTATTAAGTCACTGAGCACACCACAGTAAGTCACTGAGCATGCCACAGTAAGTCACTGAGCACGCCAAGGTAAGTTATTAAGTCACTGAGCACACCACAGTAAGTCACTGAGCATGCAACAGTAAGTCACTGAGCATGCCACAGTTATCACTGAGGAGGCCACTGAGCACACCACAGTAAGTCATTAAGTCACTGACCACACCACAGTAAGTCACTGAGCAAAACAGTAAGTCACTGAGCACGCCACAGTAAGTCACAGAGTACGCCACAGTAAGTCACTGAGTACGCCACAGTAAGTCACTGAGTACGCCACAGTAAGTCACTGAGCATGCCACAGTAAGTCATTGAGCACACCACAGTAAGTCACTGAGTACGCCACAGTAAGTCACTGAGCACACCACAGTAAGTCATTAAGTCACTGAGCATGCCACAGTAAGTCACTGAGCACGCCACAGTAAGTCACTGAGCACGCCACAGTAAGTTACTGAGCACGCCACAGTAAGTGACTGAGCACGCCACAGTAAGTCACTGAGCATGCCACAGTTATCACTGAGCAGGCCACTGAGCACACCACAGTAAGTCATTAAGTCACTGACCACACCACAGTAAGTCACTGAGCAAAACAGTAAGTCACTGAGCACGCCACAGTAAGTCACAGAGTACGCCACAGTAAGTCACCGAGTACGCCACAGTAAGTCACTGAGCACGCCACAGTAAGTCACTGAGCACACCACACTAAGTCACTGAGCACACCACAGTAAGTCACTGAGCACACCACAGTAAGTCATTAAGTCACTGAGCATGCCACAGTAAGTCACTGAGCACGCCACAGTAAGTCACTGAGCACGCCACAGTAAGTGACTGAGCACGCCACAGTAAGTCACTGAGCACACCACAGTGAGTCACTGAGCACACCACAGTAAGTCACTGAGCACACCACAGTAAGTCATTAAGCCACTGAGCATGCCACAGTAAGTCACTGAGCACGCCACAGTAAGTGACTAAGCACGCCACAGTAAATCACTGAGTACGCCACTGTGAGTCACTGAGCACGCCACTGTAAGTCACTGAGCACACCACAGTAAGTCACTGAGCACACCACAGTAAGTCACTGAGCACACCACAGTAAGTCACTGAGTACGCCACAGTGAGTCACTGAGCACACCACAGTAAGTCATTAAGTCACTGACCACGCCAGAGTAAGTCACCGAGCATGCCACAGTAAGTCACTGAGCACACCACAGTAAGTCACTGAGCACACCACAGTAAGTCACTGAGCACGCCACAGTAACTCACTGAGCATGCCACAGTAAGTCATTGAGCACACCACAGTAAGTCACTGAGTACGTACGCCACAGTAAGTCACTGAGCACACCACAGTAAGTCATTAAGTCACTGAGCATGCCACAGTAAGTCACTGAGTACGCCACAGTAAGTCACTGAGCACACCACAGTAAGTCATTAAGTCACTGACCACACCACAGTAAGTCACTGAGCATGCCACAGTAAGTCACTGAGCACACCACAGTAAGTCACTGAGCACACCACAGTAAGTGACTGAGCACACCACAGTAAGTGACTGAGCACACCACAGTAAGTCACTGAGCACGCCACAGTAAGTCATTGAGCACACCACAGTAAGTCACTGAGTACGCCACAGTGAGTCACTGAGCACACCACAGTAAGTCGCTGAGCACACCACAGTAAGTGACTGAGCACGCCACAGTAAGTGACTGAGCACACCACAGTAATTGACTGAGCCACCCCACAGTAAGTCACTGAGCACGCCACAGTAAGTCATTGAGCACACCACAGTAAGTCACTGAGTACGCCACAGTGAGTCACTGAGCACACCACAGTAAGTCATTAAGTCACTGACCACGCCACAGTAAGTCACTGAGCATGCCACAGTAAGTCACTGAGCACGCCACAGTAAGTCACTGAGCACGCCACAGTAAGTCATTGAGCACACCACAGTAAGTCATTAAGCCACTGAGCACGCCATAGTAAGTCACTGAGTACGCCAGTGAGTCACTGAGCACACCACAGTAAGTCATTAAGTCACTGACCACGCCACAGTAAGTCACTGAGCATGCCACAGTAAGTCACTGAGCACGCCACAGTAAGTCACTGAGCACGCCACAGTAAGTGACTAAGCACGCCACAGTAATTGACTGAGCCACCCCACAGTAAGTCACTGAGCACGCCACAGTAAGTCATTGAGCACGCCATAGTAAGTCACTGAGCACGCCACAGTGAGTCACTGAGCACACCACAGTAAGTCATTAAGTCACTGACCACGCCACAGTAAGTCACTGAGCATGCCACAGTAAGTCACTGAGCACGCCACAGTAAGTCACTGAGCACGCCACAGTAAGTCACTGAGCACACCACAGTAAGTCACTGAGCACACCACAGTAAGTCACTGAGCACACCACAGTAAGTCATTAAGCCACTGAGCACGCCATAGTAAGTCACTGAGTACGCCAGTGAGTCACTGAGCACACCACAGTAAGTCATTAAGTCACTGACCACGCCACAGTAAGTCACTGAGCATGCCACAGTAAGTCACTGAGCACGCCACAGTAAGTCACTGAGCACACCACAGTAAGTCATTAAGCCACTGAGCACGCCATAGTAAGTCACTGAGCACGCCACAGTGAGTCACTGAGCACACCACAGTAAGTCATTAAGTCACTGACCACGCCACAGTAAGTCACTGAGCACGCCACAGTAAGTCACTGAGCACGCCACAGTAAGTCACTGAGCACACCACAGTAAGTCACTGAGCACACCACAGTAAGTCATTAAGCCACTGAGCACGCCATAGTAAGTCACTGAGTACGCCAGTGAGTCACTGAGCACACCACAGTAAGTCATTAAGTCACTGACCACGCCACAGTAAGTCACTGAGCATGCCACAGTAAGTCACTGAGCACGCCACAGTAAGTCACTGAGCACACCACAGTAAGTCATTAAGCCACTGAGCACGCCATAGTAAGTCACTGAGCACGCCACAGTAAGTGACTAAGCACGCCACAGTAAATCACTGAGTACGCCACTGTAAGTCACTGAGCACACCACTGTAAGTCACTGAGGACACCACAGTAAGTCACTGAGCACGCCACAGTAACTCGCTGAGCACACCACAGTAAGTCACTGAGCACACCACAGTAAGTCACTGAGCACACCACAGTAAGTCATTAAGCCACTGAGCACGCCACAGTAAGTGACTAAGCACGCCACAGTAAGTGACTAAGCACGCCACAGTAAATCACTGAGTACGCCACTGTAAGTCACTGAGCACACCACAGTAAGTCACTGAGCACGCCACAGTAACTCACTGAGCATGCCACAGTAAGTCATTGAGCACACCACAGTAAGTCACTGAGTACGTACGCCACAGTAAGTCACTGAGCACACCACAGTAAGTCATTAAGTCACTGAGCATGCCACAGTAAGTCACTGAGTACGCCACAGTAAGTCACTGAGCACACCACAGTAAGTCATTAAGTCACTGACCACACCACAGTAAGTCACTGAGCATGCCACAGTAAGTCACTGAGCACACCACAGTAAGTGACTGAGCACACCACAGTAAGTGACTGAGCACACCACAGTAAGTCACTGAGCACGCCACAGTAAGTCATTGAGCACACCACAGTAAGTCACTGAGTACGCCACAGTGAGTCACTGAGCACACCACAGTAAGTCGCTGAGCACACCACAGTAAGTGACTGAGCACGCCACAGTAAGTGACTGAGCACACCACAGTAATTGACTGAGCCACCCCACAGTAAGTCACTGAGTACGTACGCCACAGTAAGTCACTGAGCACACCACAGTAAGTCATTAAGTCACTGAGCATGCCACAGTAAGTCACTGAGTACGCCACAGTAAGTCACTGAGCACACCACAGTAAGTCATTAAGTCACTGACCACACCACAGTAAGTCACTGAGCACGCCACAGTAAGTCACTGAGCACACCACAGTAAGTGACTGAGCACACCACAGTAAGTGACTGAGCACACCACAGTAAGTCACTGAGCACGCCACAGTAAGTCATTGAGCACACCACAGTAAGTCACTGAGTACGCCACAGTGAGTCACTGAGCACACCACAGTAAGTCGCTGAGCACACCACAGTAAGTGACTGAGCACGCCACAGTAAGTGACTGAGCACACCACAGTAATTGACTGAGCCACCCCACAGTAAGTCACTGAGCACGCCACAGTAAGTCATTGAGCACACCACAGTAAGTCACTGAGTACGCCACAGTGAGTCACTGAGCACACCACAGTAAGTCATTAAGTCACTGACCACGCCACAGTAAGTCACTGAGCATGCCACAGTAAGTCACTGAGCACGCCACAGTAAGTCACTGAGCACACCACAGTAAGTGACTGAGCACACCACAGTAAGTCATTAAGCCACTGAGCACGCCACAGTAAGTCACTGAGTACGCCACAGTGAGTCACTGAGCACACCACAGTAAGTCATTAAGTCACTGACCACGCCACAGTAAGTCACTGAGCATGCCACAGTAAGTCACTGAGCACGCCACAGTAAGTCACTGAGCACACCACAGTAAGTCATTAAGCCACTGAGCACGCCATAGTAAGTCACTGAGCACGCCACAGTAAGTGACTAAGCACGCCACAGTAAGTGACTAAGCACGCCACAGTAAATCACTGAGTACGCCACTGTAAGTCACTGAGCACACCACAGTAAGTCACTGAGCACGCCACAGTAACTCACTGAGCATGCCACAGTAAGTCATTGAGCACACCACAGTAAGTCACTGAGTACGTACGCCACAGTAAGTCACTGAGCACACCACAGTAAGTCATTAAGTCACTGACCACACCACATTAAGTCACTGAGCATGCCACAGTAAGTCACTGAGCACACCACAGTAAGTCACTGAGCACACCACAGTAAGTCACTGAGCACGCCACAGTAAGTCACAGCACGCCACTGTAAGTCACTGAGCACACTACAGTAAGTGACTGAGCACACCACAGTAAGTCACTGAGCACACCACAGTAAGTCACAGCACGCCACTGTAAGTCACTGAGCACACTACAGTAAGTCACTGAGCATGCCACAGTAAGTCACTGAGCACACTACAGTAAGTCACTGAGCACACCACAGTAAGTCACTGAGCACACCACAGTAAGTCACAGCACGCCACTGTAAGTCACTGAGCACACTACAGTAAGTGACTGAGCAGGCCACAGTAAGTGACTGAGCACACCACAGTAAGTGACTGAGCAGGCCACAGTAAGTGACTGAGCACACCACAGTAAGTCACAGCACGCCCCTGTAAGTCACTGAGCACACTACAGTAAGTGACTGAGCAGGCCACAGTAAGTGACTGAGCAGGCCACAGTAAGTCACTGAGCACACCACAGTAAGTGACTGAGCAGGCCACAGTAAGTCCCTGAGCACACCACAGTAAGTGACTGAGATGCTGAACTAAACAACAAGAAAACGTGAGTGTGTGAGGGAGAGAGAGAGGGACAGAGAGGGGGGGGGCAGAGAGGGAGAGCATGCTGTGTGTCTGTGTTTAAACCGCACTGAATAGATTTAAAAGGTAAAAACAACCCACATCAGGTTTTGAATTAATATTGATCCATACTTAAACACAAGCACACACATTAAACACACACACAAACAGATAAACACATGACAGAGGAAGAGTCAGGTCTTTATCTTCATCCCTGCTCTTACACAGATGCAGCTCCTTTGACCTAAATTAGTCTAGCTCCATCAATTAACATGATGGATTATGGGAAACATCTGGGAAGGCTATGGCACATCTGGCCCAGCTAAGCCATGCATCACTCCCCTACCACTCCTGATACTTCCACCCATTTACCCCTCAGCACCCCCCCCACCAACCCGTTCCACACCATCATCACCTCCACCAACCCGTTCTGCACCATCACCCGCCCCACCAACTTGTTCCACACCATCCCCCTCCCCCCACCAACCAGTTCCGCACCATCCACCCCACCCCCCCACCAATTAAGAGGAGGACAGAAGGGAACTGTTCCTCAAGGTCTACACAGACACAGTAACAACCAGCTGAAGTGTGTGTGTGTGTGTGTGTGTGTGTTTGCAGGGTGACCCTCTGTGTAACCCAGGTTCAGGTTAATATCAGCCGGTCATGTGACATTTTCATGAACCAAGAAGTGAAGCATGTCCTCCTGTCGAGTCCTTTAAGTTTCTCTGCTGATGTAAGATGTGACTGGACTCTAACAGCGTGCAGGAAGTAAACTGGGACTCAGTCAGGCACACAGCCTCTGCAGACATTTTATACATGTAAATGAGAGCTAATTTTACACCACCCACCATCTTTCCTTCTGCGTTTATATGCAAGTTAAACATCCAGTTTTAATCAGAAAAGGACAATATTATTTCAACTGCCATGACTTAACAGTGTAGCTGATCTGATGCTGAACCCTTTCTCCTCACTGTGTGTGTGTGTGTGTGTTTCCAGGATAAGGAACCTCGAGGGATTATTCCTCTGGAGAACCTCAGCATCAGAGAAGTGGACGAGCCCAGAAAACCAGTAAGAGACATCACTAGTCACTTTTCTGTCCATCTGTCCATCTCTTTCATTCATTCATGCCAACATCTACTACTACTACCACTACTACAACTACCAGTACTGCTACTACTACTGCTACTATTACTACCACTACTACTACTACTACAACCACCACTACTATCACTACTACTACTACTACTACTACCACCACTACTACTTCTACTACTACTACCATTACTACTACTACTACTACTACTACTACCATTACTACTACTACTACCATTACTACTACTACCACTACTACTACGTCTACTACTACTACTACTACTACTTTCAGCTGCTCCCGTTAGGGGGCGCCACAGCGGATCATCCGTTTCCATCTCTTCCTGTCCTCTGCATCTTCCTCTGTCACACCAGCCACCTGCATGTCCTCCCTCACCACCTCCATAAACCTCCTCTTTGGCCTTCCTCTTCTCCTCTTCCCTGGCAGCTCCATATTCAGCATCCTTCTCCCAGTATACCCAGCATCTCTCCTCCACACATGTCCAAACCATCTCCATCTTGTCTCTCTTGCTTTGTCTCCAAACCGTCCAACCTGAGCTGTCCCTCTAATATACTCGTTCCTGATCCTGTCCTTCTTCATCACTCCCAGTGAAAATCTTATCATCTTCACCTCTGCCACCTCCAGCTCCACCTCCTGTCTTTTCATCAGTGCCACTGTCTCCAAACCATACAACATAGCTGGTCTCACAACCATCTTGTAAACCTTCCCTTTAACTCTTGCTGGTACCCTTCTGTCACACATCACTCCTGACACTCTTCTCCACCCACTCCACCCTGCCTGCACTCTCTTCTTCACCTGTCTTCTGCACTCCCCGTTACTTTGGACATTCATGCCAACTTAAGATATGAAAAACAGAGAACTTGATTTCATCCTCTCAGCAGTATTAATTTAGGGTGGCACGGTGGTCCAGTGGTCAGCACTGTGGCCTCACAGCAAGAAGGTCCTGGGTTCGAACCCCAGGCTGTCCCAGGTCCTTTCTGTGTGGAGTTTGCATGTTCTCCCCGTGTCTGCCTGGGTTTCCTCCGGGTGCTCCGGTTTCCTCCCACCATCAAAAAGACATGCATGTTAGAGTTAATACTCCTGCCTGTGCCCCTGAGAAGAAGTGGAGTTGGTCCCCGGATGCTGCAGCTGCCTACTGCTGCTGTACAGTAGGATGGGTACATGCAGACAACACGTTGGTTGTAAGAATGACAAAAGTGCCGTAGCTGTTAAAGCATGCTGGCTTTGTTGTTTTGATTTAACGGTCTCCTGCAGGGCTCGGCAACCTGACCCGCGTGTCACCGCGGGCACCAACACGGGCATGCGCAGCAATTCACGACAGATATTTTGTAATATATATTTAATATATATATTCAGGGGGGCAGCCGGGACACGAACCCGGTCAGTCCGGTCGACTAAAGGGTCCGTTGGACCCTTCAGTCCGGTGGTGGTTAGTGCAGTCGCCCGTGGTGGGGTGACCCGGGTTCGCGTCTCGGCTACGGCAGATTCTCGGCTGCCCCTGAATTCGCTACACTGCTGTCAGAGGTGGGATGGTGAGACCGTGAGGCCGTCGGAGAGGTGTGAGGGAGCTGGTATGCTGAACCGCGGGGCTGCGCCTCCCGAAGGAGGGGGTAATGTAACGACCACGGATGACCAGACTCGCTAGCCCTTGGCTAACGGGTCAGACCCTTTCATCGGCTGGTTAACATAGTCGCACGTTGTGCGGGAGACCCGGGTTCGCGTCCCGGCTGCGGTGGTTCCCGGCTGCCTCCCGAGTTCGCTACATTACTTTTTTGTATAAAAATATTGCAATATAAAATGTAGCCCAGCGGAGAACTAAACGAACAATACTGAAATAATTAATTAGTCTCAGAACACACCATTGTTTCTGACAGCAAGAGGGCGCACACAAGTGATGTGGGTCTGTCATGCCCCTCCCCCTTGCTTCCTGTCAAGAACAATGTTGTGTAATAGTCACCTCTTTCAGCCGTGTTGGACAAAAGAATTCAGAGTTATTTCATGAAAGGACCGAGCTGAGTTGTGTTAACTTCAAGTGCAAAGTGTTGTGTTGAACTTCAAGTGTAAAGTGTTGTGTTGAACTTCAAGTGCAAAGTGTTGTGTTGAACTTCAAGTGCAAAGTGTTGTGTTGAACTTCAAGTGCAAAGTGTTGTGTTGAACTTCAAGTGCAAAGTTTTGTGTTGAACTTCAAGTGTAAAGTGTTGTGTTGAACTTCAAGTGCAAAGTGCTGTGTTGAACTTCAAGTGTAAAACGTCATTCTGAAACGAGGCAGGAGGAAAACGTTGAAGATGAGGCTGATGAAGATGAATCCGTCCAGAGGGCAGCGGCCCGGTACGGGAAGCCATGCAGCGTGTTTACAACCCAGTGGGCCCCCAAACCAGGCTGCAGCCTGTTGTGTCCCTTTGTCGCACTTTATTGTCGTGTGTGTGTGTGTGTGGATCTTTTGCCATGAGCAATCTAGATGGGGAGACAAGCAGTGCCAACATTGTGAAAGATGCCAACATTGTGGCCATTTATAAAAACAAAGGAGACAAATCCATCTGCTCCAACAGTAGGGGTATTTCACTGCTGGCTATTGCTGGAAAGGTTGTAGCCAAGATCATGCTCCGCAGACTAACACTCGCAGTAGCCGAACAGGTCATACCAGAGTCACAATGCGGCTTCCGAAAGGATAGAGGGACCGTTGACATGACCTTTGTCACACGCCAGCTGCAGGAGAAATGCTGAGAACAGCACAAGGATCTATACATAGCATTCATAGACCTCTCAAAGGCATTCGATACAGTTAACCGGGCCCTGCTGTGGCAAGTCCTGAAGAAATTTGGATGTCCACCCAAGTTTCTTACCATTCTTGGACAGTTTCACTCAGGAATGATGGCCCGAGTGGTAGTGGGGAACCACAGTTGTGAGCCCTTTGGTGTGCAGAGTGGAGTTAGACAAGGCTGTGTGCTAGCCCCAGTCCTGTTCAATATCTTCTTAGTCTCTGTTACAGCACTGTTACAAAGGGTAATGTAGAAGCAGGCTGGAGTCACCATTGACTTCAGGCTCAATGGAAACCTATTCAACACCAGGAGGTTTCAGGCAACCACCAAGTAGATCTCTGAGACCATTATTGAGCTACAGTATGCCAACGATTGTGCCCTGGTAGCTCACACACCAGAAGCTCTACAGAACACTCTGTCGGCAGTTGTAACTGCATACAGGAGAATGGGACTGATCAGTAACACCCAAAAGACAGAGTTAATCTGTCAGTTGACTGCCGGCCTCCCAAACCACCCAACAACCTTCACGGCAGAAGGGCAACAACTGGCCACTGTTCCTGCCTTCAAATATCTGGGAAGTATGCTATCCGACACCTGCAAAATAGACGATGAGATTCAGCACCGCCTCAAACAAGCCTCAACATCTTTTGGCCGTCTAAGGAGAAGGGTTTTCCAGAACAGCAACCTCAGTCTCCACACTAAAGTGCTTGTTTACAGAGCAGTGTGCATCTCCACACTACTCTATGGATGTGAGGCATGGACCATCTACAGCCACCATCTCAGAAGCCTGGAGGCCTTCCATGTGAGATGTCTCCAGAAGATCCTCGGCATTACTTGGGAGGACAGAGTGCCACACACAGAGGTGTTGGAGCGGGCAGGCAGCTGCAGCGTGGAGTCTACCCTAAAACACCATCAACTCAGGTGGCTTGGGCATGTTATTCGCATGCCCAGCGAACGACTCCCACGTAAAGTCCTCTACGGCCAACTACACCTTGGTCAACGCACTGCTGGTGGGCAGAAGAAGCGGTTCAAAGACCAAATGAAGACCACACTAAAAAGATGTCAGATCAACCCCTCTTCTCTGGAGGAACTTGCCTCCTGCCGCACAACCTGGCGCTCTCACGTCTCACAGGGAGTGAAGTACATGGAAAACCAGCACACACAACACCGTGTAGCTAAGCGTACGAAGAGATATGCTCACAAAGCTACCCCTGCCCCCCCCCCCAGCACCACTTTACATGCCCGGTCTGCAACTGCAACTGTGCAGCCAGGATCGGCCTATTCAGCCACCAAAGGACTCACAAATAGGAGAAGATGTAACACCTACTGAGATTTACTAGCCATGTTATGATATTAACTGGCCATGTTATATTTACTAGTCATGTTATGATATTTACCAATCATGTTATGATATTTACTTGTCATATTATATTTTCTAGCCATGTTATATTTAGTAGTCATGTTATGATATTTACTTGTCATGTTATATTTAGTAGTCATATTATATTTACTAGCCATGTTATATTTAGTAGTCATGTTATATTAACTTGTCATGTTATATTTAGTAGTCATGTTATGATATTAACTGGCCATGTTATATTTACTAATCATGTTATATTTACTCGTCATATATTTACTCATGTTATATTTAGTAGTCCTATTATATTTACTAGTCATGTTATATTTAGTAGTCATGTTATGATATTTACTTGTCATGTTATATTTAATAGTCCTATTATATTTACTAGCCATGTTATATTTAGTAGTTATGTTATGATATTTACTTGTCATGTTATATTTAATAGTCATATTATATTTACTAGCCATGTTATATTTAGTAGTCATGTTATGATATTTACTTGTCATGTTATATTTAATAGTCCTATTATATTTACTAGCCATGTTATATTTAGTAGTCATGTTATGATATTTACTTGTCATGTTATATTTAATAGTCATATTTACTAGCCATGTTATATTTAGTAGTCATGTTATGATATTTACTTGTCATGTTATATTTAATAGTCATATTATATTTACTAGCCGTTATATTTAGCAGTCATGTTACGATATTTACTTGTCATGTTATATTTACTAGCCATGTTATATTTAGTAGTCATGTTATGATATTTAGTAGTCATGTTATATTTACTAGTGACATTACTAAGATTCGCTAGCCACATTATATTTTACATCCTTTTTTAAGTTTACAAGACATATGATATTTATTGGTCATTTTATGATTACTAGTCATGCTGTGCTTCAGGAACGTAAAATCTGACACACAGCACATTTAATGACACGGAGGGACTGAGATGAAGGATGCAGAGGTGACTTCCTGGATAGACTTGTGAAGTGCATCTGATTTGTATTTGAAGTCCAACTGACGTGTGCTTAAAGTATAATTGTGTCTCTTGACTCCTGCAGAACTGTTTTGAGCTCTACAACCCCAGCCACAAGGGTCAGGTGATCAAGGCCTGCAAGACGGAGGCAGACGGGCGGGTTGTTGAGGGAAACCATGTGGTGTACAGGATCTCTGCCCCCACGCCGGAGGAGAAGGAGGAGTGGATTAAATCCATCAAGTGAGAGAACAAGACGAACGTCCGCTCATATCGTTTTACACTGAGACACTTAGCACTGCTCCCATGTTAGCCTGCCCCCACTGACCTTGACTGAGAGGAACATAGTACACACACAACACACACACAAAGATGTGAGTTGACATGCATGCATTGATTCACACGCATGTATAATTGTGCACAACATGCAGAGTGACTCAGTTTCTCACAGACTTCCTACTGATGAAACCTCTAGTCAAACCTCTCTCTCTCTCTCTCTCTGTTCCTTCTCTTTACTTCTTTCTGTTCTTCCTTTGTTCTCTGTGTTTTCTATCTTTCTCTATATCTCCGTTCTCTTTGTCCCGTCTCTGCCTGTTCTCTTTCTTCACTCTTTTTTTTTTATGCATTTGGTTGCATGCGTGTGTGTGTCTGTCCGCAGCTAATCTCGTAAACTCCTGGACTCATCAGCCTAAAGATTTCTTTCTGCAGTTATGACTGTGTGAGGAAGAACCTCTGGTGGCTCAAGACCTTTGAAAAATGTTTGTTCTCACTATCGCCGCTCCCTCTCTTCATTCACTTCCTAGCTCGCTTAACTAACGCTGTTCTCTGTCGCTGCCTGATCTGAGTCAACCGTGCGCATGCGTGAGCCACATCTACAGTTGACTCAGATTGGGCAGCGACATGATCAAAAGTTATTAAGATAATTTTGATAGTCCAAAAAATGTTAACGTTCAAAGGGGACAACTTCCTCTGGGTTGAAGTCAGAACAGGAAGTGCTGCATATTCTTGTTGCTGCTTGATCTGAGTCAGCTATAGATGTGAGGTGCACATGTGTGAGCGTAAACGGTTTCTCCAGCTTTATTATAAGATGGAAATAAAGACAGGGTTAGGGTCAGACCCACATGGTGGCATAGCACACCTTGTCATTTTGTAAAGTACAAGTTCATGTCAGACTCGGTGGCTTTCGTGTGAGGCTCCGCCTGGCAGACTGCACATCCACAGGCTGACAGGCAAAACCTGTTTGTGAGGTGGATTTTGTAGTTTGAGCGCTGCATTTTAACAACTTCTGTTTCTATATTTCCTGTTACATCCACTTGGGCGCTGTACAAAAGTCTTATAGTGGCAGAAACAACACTGGTTTTTCTGTCCGTGTGTGTTTCTGTCTGCTGATCATCACCATACTACTGGACCTGTCAGCGTCATCTACTGGACCTGTCAGTATCATCTACTGGACCTGTCAGCATCATCTACTGGACCTGCCAGCGTCATCTACTGGACCTGCCAGCGTCATCTACTGGACCTGCCAGCGTCATCTACTGGACCTGCCAGCATCATCTACTGGACACGTCAGCATCATCTACTTGACCTGTCATCGTCTACTAGACCTGTCAGCATCATCTACTGGACCTGCCAGCGTCGTCTACTGGACCTGTCAGCATCATCTACTAGACCTGCCAGCATCATCTACTGGACCTGCCAGTATCATCTACTGGACCTGTCAGCATCATCTACTGGACCTGTCAGCATCATCTACTGGACATGTCAGCATCATCTACTGGACCTGCCAGCTTCATCTACTGGACCTGCCAGTATCATCTACTGGACATGTCAGCATCATCTACTTGACCTGTCATCGTCTACTGGACCTGTCAGTATCATCTACTGGACCTGCCAGTATCATCTACAGGACATGTCAGAATCATCTACTGGACCTGTCAGCATCATCTACTGGACCTGTCAGTATCATCTACTGGACCTGTCAGCATCATCTACTGGACCTGTCATCATCTACTGGACCTGTCAGCATCATCTACTGGACCTGTCAGCATCATCTACTGGACATGTCAGCATCATCTACTGGACATGTCAGCATCATCTACTTGACCTGTCATCATCTACTGGACCTGCCAGCGTCATCTACTGGACCTGCCAGCGTCATCTACTGGACCTGCCAGCATCATCTACTGGACACGTCAGCATCATCTACTTGACCTGTCATCGTCTACTAGACCTGTCAGCATCATCTACTGGACCTGCCAGCGTCGTCTACTGGACCTGTCAGCATCATCTACTAGACCTGCCAGCATCATCTACTGGACCTGCCAGTATCATCTACTGGACCTGTCAGCATCATCTACTGGACATGTCAGCATCATCTACTGGACCTGTCAGCATCATCTACTGGACATGTCAGCATCATCTACTGGACCTGCCAGCGTCATCTACTGGACCTGCCAGTATCATCTACTGGACATGTCAGCATCATCTACTTGACCTGTCATCGTCTACTGGACCTGTCAGTATCATCTACTGGACCTGCCAGTATCATCTACTGGACATGTCAGAATCATCTACTGGACCTGCCAGCATCATCTACTGGACCTGCCAGCGTCATCTACTGGACCTGTCAGTATCATCTACTGGACCTGTCATCATCATCTACTGGACCTGTCAGCATCATCTACTGGACCTGTCAGTGTCATCTACTGGACCTGTCATCATCTAATGGACCTGTCAGCATCATCTACTGGACCTGTCATCATCTACTGGACCTGTCATCATCTACTGGACCTGTCAGCATCATCTACTGGACCTGCCAGTATCATCTACTGGACCTGTCATCATCTACTGGACCTGTCAGCATCATCTACTGGACCTGTCATCATCTACTGGACCAGTCAGCATCATCTACTGGACCTGTCAGCATCATCTACTGGACCTGTCATCATCATCTACTGGACATGTCAGTATCATCTACTGGACCTGTCAGCATCATCTACTGGACATGTCAGCATCATCTACTGGACATGTCAGCATCATCTACTTGACCTGTCATCGTCTACTGGACCAACAACACTGGTTTTTCTGTCCGTGTGTGTTTCTGTCTGCTGATCATCACCATACTACTGGACCTGTCAGCATCATCTACTTGACCTGCCATCGTCTACTGGACCTGTCAGCATCATCTACTGGACCTGTCAGCGTCGTCTACTGGGCCTGCCAGCGTCATCTACTGGACATATCAGCATCATCTACTTGACCTGCCATCGTCTACTGGACCTGTCAGCATCATCTACTGGGCCTGCCAGCATCATCTACTTGACCTGCCATCGTCTACTGGACCTGTCAGCATCATCTACTGGGCCTGCCAGCATCATCTACTTGACCTGCCATCGTCTACTGGACCTGTCAGCATCATCTACTGGGCCTGCCAGCATCATCTACTTGACCTGCCAGCGTCATTTACTGGCCCTGTCAGCATCATCTACTTGACCTGTCATCATCTACTGGACCTGTCAGCATCATCTGCTGGGCCTGCCAGCGTCGTCTACTGGACCTGCCAGGGTCATCTACTGGACCTGTCAGCGTCATTTACTGGCCCTGTCAGCATCATCTACTGGGCCTGCCAGCGTCGTCTACTGGACCTGCCAGGGTCATCTACTGGACCTGCCAGCGTCATTTACTGGCCCTGTCAGCATCATCTACTGGGCCTGCCAGCGTCGTCTACTGGACCTGCCAGGGTCATCTACTGGACCTGCCAGGGTCATCTACTGGACCTGTCAGCATCATGATGTTTGTGCACAGTTCTGACTGGATGATCAGGGACCTCTGCTGGTTGTGGTGATTCAGAACCTTTGAAAAATCTGTTTTACACTGTGATTAAGTGCTGACTCCTCAGTTGGTTTGACTTCTAAGTCGGAGCACCGGAGAAGAGGAGATACACCTTTACTGAGTTCTTTCTCTGTTCTCTCTCTCGATTCCTTCTCTCGATCTGTTCTTTGTTCTCTCTTTTTTTTAAATTTTAGACCCCCCCCCCCTTCTTTTCTCCCCAGTTGCACTCGGCCAGCTACCCCACTCTTCCGAGCCGTCCCGGTCTCTGCTCCACCCCCTCTGCTGATCCGGGGAGGGCTGCGGACCACTACATGCCTCCTCCTATACACGTGGAGTCGCCACCTGCTTCTTTTCACCTGACAGTGAGGAGTTTCACCAGGGGGACGTAGCGCGTCGGAGGATCATTCTATTCCCCCAGTTACCCCCCCCCCCCAAATAGACACCCTGACCGACCAGAGGAGGCACTAGTGCAGTGACCAAGACACATACCCACATCCGGCTTCCTGCCCGCTGAAACGGCCAACTGTGTCTGTAGGGACGCCCGACCAAGCAGGAGGCAACACGGATTCAAACCGGTGATCCCCGTGTTGGTAGGCAATGGAATAGACCGCTACACTACCCGGATGCCCCTGTTCCCCTTTCTTTCTCATTTTTTCTGTTCCTTCCAGGTGTTCATCTGTTTCTCTTTCTTTGTTCTCTCTCTCTCTCTCTCTCGGTGTTCTGCACCATGCAGATTGTGTTGGTCAGATGTGAACGCTGTCATGTTGAGTCATAATAGAGACTTCAGGAAATTGGACCCAGTGGGTAATATTGATCAGTGCATTAGTTCACATCCCGATTCCCTGATCAATATCAGAGCAGCAAATCACATTACATGAGCCTCCCATACGCTCTAATGACAGGGAAATACGCTCAGCACTGACAGATGTTTCCTGGTGAGGGACAGGCGGTCAGCGTCTGAACGTTTTGTCTCAGTTAAGCTGCTGTAAATGCTGTTTGGATGAGGTTGGCTTGATCGGTTGTCTCAGTTTGTGAAATTTGGCCTTGTGGTCTCTTACGTCCCATTCACAGCTGGTATTAAAGCAATAGTAGCTCCAGTCTATCTCTGTTACATACTTACCTATACTCACTCATTTTGGCTCAGAGCTGTTGGGGTCATGACCTTTCCTCCCCGTGGACAGAACTTCCTCACCTGCATGGTTGAATGCATGAGATCCAATAGAAATACACAAGTCAGACCAGCATGTGTGCAGTATGTTACACCCTTACACCTTACATTAATATGTATCTCTTAACTCATCCAGACTAGACACGTGTGTACTGACTAGATGTGTGTACAGACTAGACGTGTGTACTGAGTAGACGTGTGTACTGAGTAGACGTGTGTACAGACTAGACGTGTGTGCAGACTAGACATGTGCAGACTACACGTGTGTACAGACTAGACGTGTGCAGACTAGAAGTGTGTCCAGACTAAACGTGTGCCTAGACTAGATGTGTATGTACAGACTAGATGTGTGTCCAGACTAGACATGTGAGTACAGACTAGACGTGTGAGTACAGACTAGACGTGTGACGTGTGTGTACAGACTAGACGTGAGTATAGATTAGACGTGTGATGTGTGTGTACAGACTAGACGTGTGTACAGACTAGACGTGTGTGCAGTCTAGACGTGTGTGCAGACTATACGTGTGTCCAGACTAGACGTGTGTGCAGACTAGAAGTGTGTCCAGACTAAACGTGTGCCTAGACTAGATGTGTATGTACAGACTAGATGTGTGTCCAGACTAGACATGTGAGTACAGACTAGACGTGTGACGTGTGTGTACAGACTAGACGTGAGTATAGATTAGACGTGTGATGTGTGTGTACAGACTAGACGTGTGATGTGTGTGTACAGACTAGACGTGTGTCCAGACTAGATGTGTGTACAGACTAGACGTGTGTACAGACTAGACGTGTGTGCAGTCTAGACGTGTGTGCAGACTACACGTGTGTACAGACTAGATGTGTGCAGACTAGAAGTGTGTCCAGACTAGACGTGTGTGCAGACTAAACGTGTGCCTAGACTAGACGTGTATGTACAGACTAGACGTGTGTCCAGACTAGATGTGTGTACAGACTAGACGTGTGTACAGACTAGACGTGTGATGTGTGTGTCCAGACTAGATGTGTGTACAGACTAGATGTGTGTCCAGACTAGATGTGTGTACAGGCTAGACGTGTTATGTGTGTGTACAGACTAGACGTGTGTCCAGACTAGATGTGTGTACAGACTAGACGTGTGTACAGACTAGACGTGTGATGTGTGTGTCCAGACTAGACGTGTGTCCAGACTAGACATGTGAGTACAGACTAGACGGGTAGACTAGACACATGTAAACCATTGTCCTGCTGCCAAACCACCACCCCGAATCCACATGTAAACCACTGTCCTGCTGCCAAACCACCACCCTGAATCCACATGTAAACCACTGTCCTGCTGCCAAACCACCACCCTGAATCCACATGTAAACCACTGTCCTGCTGCCAAACCACCACCCCGAATCCACATGTAAACCACTGTCCTGCTGCCAAACCACCACCCTGAATCCACATGTAAACCACTGTCCTGCTGCCAAACTACCATCCTGATTCCACATGTAAACCACCACCCTAAATCCACATGTAAACCACTGTCCTGCTGCCAACCCACTACCCTGATTCCACATGTAAACCACTGTCCTGCTGCCAACCCACTACCCTGATTCCACATGTAAACCACTGTCCTGCTGCCAAACCACTACCCTGATTCCACATGTAAACCACTGTCCTGCTGCCAGACCACCACCCTGAATCTACATGTAAACCACTGTCCTGCTGCCAAACCACCACCCTGAATCCACATGTAAACCACTGTCCTGCTGCCAAACCGCCACCCTGAATCCACATGTAAACCACTGTCCTGCTGCCACACCACCACCCTGAATCCACATGTAAACCACTGTCCCGCTCCCAGACTGACTGACAGGTGTCTCAGTAGAAGGACTAACAGTAAACAACTAAGTGTGAGTTGGTCATGTGTGATGCTGCAAAAGGTTTGTTTGTAAATCCTACAGGCAGACACCCCCACATGTCCAGCTACCGTCTGCCCAGAGACAAGTTATAACTTACATGTAGAACGTCTTGTCTTCACTGATGTATAGAAATGTACCAGCATGGGATATGGTCACATGACTCACAGACCAGCATGGGATATGGTCACATGACTCACAGACCAGCATGGGATATGGTCACATGACTCAGACTGGGCCTTTAAGAGTCTTAAGAATTAGTGAGTGAGACCGCCGTCTTCTCGGCATCCATCATGAAGGTGTATGGAGCTCATTAACCTTCACCAGGAAACAGACACGGCTCACTAACAAAACACGGACCCGGCGGCGGTCATACGTGGTTGTCTTGATGCGTGTCTCCTTCCTCCCACAGGGCAAGCATCAGCCGGGACCCCTTCTACGACATGCTGGCCACGCGGAAACGGAGGATAGCCAATAAGAAATGACTGCCGTCTCCAAACTGATTCCGCCCACATCGCCATCAGTGAAGACCCACCCACCCAGCCCCGCCTCCTTTTTGTGTGGTGGGAGGGGGCGGAGCCATGAGCGGAGCAACAAGCAGCCCAAGTGAATTGAACGCCTCTTCAGTTCGCCTGCTTGGGATTCGTTTGCACCTCCATCATATGTGTTCAAATATCCGTTGGCTTCACTGCCGGACTCCTGGTGCCGATGCTGCGCCAGTCAAACTGGACCGGATGCTTCATGAGGAGAAATGGATTAAAAAAAGACATCTTTACCAGACTGCATCATTAACAGCGGACTAAAAATGACAATTCTCAATTCCCCAAGTGAACCTCCACCCAGCCGGTGTTTGTAGCAGAAAATGGACTGCCCCTTGGCGGCGAAATGAGAACAAATGCGTGTTCTGTGAGGGAGGCCGAGACCTCCACATTCACCAACCTGAATGGACAAGTCGTCCCATCCATCCACCCTTTCAGCCCCTCTGGTCACATATGCAGATGTGTCGGTGTCGCCGGGCTGAGGGGCGTGACCATAAAGCAGCTGGGCTGGTCTAACCGCTGGATGGCTGCTGTTAAAATACACACTGGTCTGAAAGGCCAGGCGGAGGAATGACACCCGGCCAACTGGGTTAACTTAGTCTTCTCATAATGTCTTTTCATTTTCCTCATCAGTACCAGTTCAACATAATACATGGAGGAGAAGTGTCAACTAATTTAACATGGCGCATCCCTTTCACATGATATATAAAGCTATTCGTAACATCATCCATCATCTCAACCGCTTATCCAGTATATTATCATCCAGAATATTATAATCCAGTACATTGTAATTCAATATATTATCCAGGATATTATAATCCAGAATATTATAATTCAGTATAATTCAATATATTATAATCCAGTATGTTACAATTCAATATATTATAATCCAGTATAATTCAATATATTATAATCCAGTATGTTTACAATTCAATATATTATAATCCAGTATATTATAATCCAGTATAATTCAATATATTATAATTCACCATGATTTCTGTAAATGCTCACATAGTATTTCATGTATTGAACCTCCACTTCTAGTTCAGTCGTTTTCCATCCATCCATCATCTGAACCGCTTATCCTGCTCTCAGGGTCGCGGGATGCTGCAGCCTATCCCAGCAGTCATTGGGCGGCAGGCGGGGAGACGCCCTGGACAGGCCGCCAGGCCATCACACACACACACACACACACACGCACACACACACATTCACACCTAGGGGCAATTTAGTACGGCTGGTTCACCTGACCTACATGTCTTTAATTCACCTGACCTACATGTGTTTGGACTGTGAGAGGAAACCCATGCAGACACGGGGAGAACATGCAAACTCCACACAGAGGACGACCCAGGACGACCCCCAAGGTTGGACTACCCCGGGGCTCGAACCCAGGACCTTCTTGCTGTGAGGCAACTGTGCTAACCACTGCGCCACTGTGCCGCCCAGTCTTTTTCTTTTTCTGTTTATTAGATTTAATTCCCCCTTCACGTCCTGCGTGTATGATGTACATGCTGTTGTTTCCTCACTGGTGTTGTGTAGCATGTGAGGCTTTCTGGCTGTTCTGGTCTGTAGTTTGTGTTTGGTTCTTCCAGCAGAACGGTTTACATTCAGATAACAGAAACCTCGACAGCGACGTCACGCCCTCACCGCTGAAGGGTTTGAATATCTGAAGCCTGCCGGCAGCGTGTTGTGATGGGCGTGAAGCAGGAAAGGATGGAAACACCTTCAAAAGGTGAAACACGGCACCCATGTAGTGTAGTGGTCTATTCCACCGCCTACCAACACGGGGACTGTCGGTTTGAATCCCCGTGTTACCTCCAGCTTGGTCAGGCGTCCCTACAGACACAATTGGCCGTGTCTGTGGGTGGGAAGCTAGATACTAGCGCCTCCTCTGGTCAGTCGGGGTGCCTGTTCGGGGGGGAGGGGGAACTGGGGGGAATAGCGTGATCCTCCCACGCACTACGTCCCCCTGGTGAAACTCCTCACCGTCAGGTGAAAAGAAGCGGCTGGTGACTCCACATGTATGGGAGGAGGCATGTGGTAGTCTGCAGCCCTCCCCGGATCAGCAGAGGGGGTGGAGCAGAGACCGGGACGGCTCGGAAGAGTGGGGTAATTGGCCAAGTACAATTGGGGGAGGAAAAAGAGGGTGAAACAGACAGAACTGTGGATCTATCAAAAGCAAACATGAGAAGTTGGGGAGCCAGTTTGGGTCAGACATGTTGAGGTGATCTGGTCCCAGACCGGGGAACTGTTCCTGAGGTGATCCGGTCCCAGACTGGGGAACTGTTCCTGAGGTGATCCGGTCCCAGACTGGGAACTTCCTACACATTTTGACAAATAAAGTGTTGATAAGTAAAAACTCTGTTGTGGTGTCGAGTTGGAAAAACAGAGGAAATGTCAAACCAACCGAGTTAAAAGCAACCTGAGGGCCGGCGGACTTTACTGGCTAACTGGAAAGCCTGAAAAAACTGACTCTAGTACAGGAGGTCCGTGTCTCTCCCCCCTTCCAGCAACAGGAGAATCTGAAAAAGGTTTTTTTTTTTTTTGCCAAATGAGGTTTGAACAGCATTTGGAGTTCGAATCTATTTTCAACTCAAACCAAAAAGCTTGCAAACGTGACAGAAAGGGCGTCCAGGTTGCGTGGCGGTCTATTCTGTTGCCTATCAACACGGAGATCACTGGTTCGAATCCCCATGTTACCTCTGGCTTGGTTGGGCACTACGTCCCCCTGGTGAAACTCCTCACTTTCAGGTGAAGAGCGGCGGGCGACTCCACATGTATCGGAGGAGGCATGTGGTAGTCTGCAGCCCTCCCCGGAGCAGCAGAGGGGGAGGAGCAGCGACCGGGACAGGTCAGAAGAGTGGGGTAATCGACTCTGTGCATCACTGTAGTCCACTGACTTCCGGTTTCTACTGCAGTGGTCATACCAGTTTCCTGTTTGTTGGCGTGTGCTGTTGACAGTGGCACATTTTTGGCGATGCCTGCAAGATTTACCATGGATACATGTCAATGACACGCACACAACTGTCCACACACTTCCTCATCTTTGTGGATGTAACTTGATGTGTACAACCTGAAAGTCTTTTGTTTGCTGGCAGATGCAGGTGAGAGTTTGCTGGTAGGTGCAGGTGAGTTTGCTGTTAGGTGCAGGTGAGAGTTTGCTGGTAGGTGTGAGTGAGTTTGCTGGTAGGTGCAGGTGAGAGTTTGCTGGTAGGTGCGAGTGAGTTTGCTGGTAGGTGCAGGTGAAAGTGTGCTGGTGGGTGCAGGTGAAAGTTTGCTGGTAGCTGCAGGTGAAAGTGTGCTGGTAGGTGCAGTTGAGAGTTTGCTGGTAGGTGCAGGTGAAAGTCTGCTGGTAGGTGCAGGTGAAAGTTTGCTGGTAGCTGCAGGTGAAAGTGTGCTGGTAGGTGCAGTTGAGAGTTTGCTGGTAGGTGCAGGTGAAAGTTTGCTGGTAGGTGCAGGTGAGAGTTTGCTGGTAGGTGCAGGTGAGAGTTTGCTGGTAGGTGCAGGTGAAAGTGTGCTGGTAGGTGCAGGTGAAAGTCTGCTGGTAGGTGCAGGTGAGAGTTTGCTGGTAGGTGCAGGTGAGAGTTTGCTGGTAGGTGCAGGTGAGAGTTTGCTGGTAGGTGCAGGTGAGAGTTTGCTGGTAGGTGCAGGTGAAAGTCTGCTGGTAGGTGCAGGTGAGAGTTTGCTGGTAGGTGCAGGTGAGAGTTTGCTGGTAGGTGCAGGTGAGAGTTTGCTGGTAGGTGCAGGTGAGAGTTTGCTGGTAGGTGCAGGTGAGAGTTTGCTGGTAGGTGCAGGTGAAAGTCTGCTGGTAGGTGCAGGTGAGAGTTTGCTGGTAGGTGCAGGTGAAAGTGTGCTGGTAGGTGCAGGTGAAAGTCTGCTGGTAGGTGCAGGTGAGAGTTTGCTGGTAGGTGCAGGTGAAAGTGTGCTGGTAGGTGCAGGTGAAAGTCTGGTGAAAGTCTGCTGGTAGGCGCAGGTGAAAGTCTGCTGGTAGGTGCAGGTGAAAGTCTGCTGGTAGGCGCAGGTGAAAGTTTGCTGGTAGGTGCAGGTGAGAGTGTGCTGGTAGGTGCAGGTGAAAGTGTGTGGACAGTTGTGTGCATGTGGTTGACATTTCTCCATGGTAAATCTTGCAGGCATCGTGAAAATATGCCATTGTCAATAGCACACGCCAACAAACAGGAAATTGGTACGACCACTGCAGTAGAAACCGGAAGTCAGCGGACTGCAGTTATGTTATACAGTGGATTGGCCGAGTATGACTGGGGAGAAAAAGGGGGAAAAAAGAACAAAAACAACAAGTGACAGAAAACAAGTTGACCGTTTCTGATATGAACCGATGTATTTAAGGCTGTATAATATACCTTGTACAATGTATAAGTCTTGACATGCTATTGTTGAACAGAAGGTATAACATAGCCATTTCAACTACCTGTCTTTAGACATACTGAGAAAAAAGAGCCAGGCCACATCCATCCCTAACGCTATGGGATGTGGTCCAAATGATGTGGGTTTTCCTCTAGAAAGAGACCAAATAAGAACAACAACAACAACAACAACACAAGGTGAGCATCCTGATACAGGACCATTCATGTATAAAAAATAACTGATAGTACAGTTCAAACTTAAATTCACAGTATTCTTTCTTATGGACGCTAAAAGAACCAAACCGTTTATTTACCCAAATAAAACAAAACAAAACAGAACAAAACAAAACAAAACAGAACCCACAGCCATGATCTTGACGCCGTATTTCAGAACGCTTGAAGAACGTGGGGAAATTGATGCCGTAGAGGCGGAAAAAACATTGATGAAAAAGTTGGAGAAGAAGGAGAAGAGGGGAACATCTTCGGCTTCAGAGCAAAAATATTGAAGTGTGAGATGTCCTCAAGTCGGTCCAGGGCTCGCTGGAGGTAACCGTCACAAAGGCCTTGTCCTGGTCTGAGAGCTGGTCTGTCAGGGTTCAGAGGCCAGCAGACAGGCGGGTTGCTTCGTTGCAGATATGTAGATAAGGTGACGTCTGGACGCCAGTCCACCGATCGGTCAGCCGCTCGTCCTGCGCCGTGTCGGTTGTCCTTCAGTAAAACCAGCTGGATGTTCATGAAGTCCTGAGTCTGTCGCTGAGCAGCAGTTGGGATGTTTAAGCTCCAGGCTAGTTCTTCTTTTTTTCCACATGATCTTATTTGCATTTATACAAGTATATATTAATATTTTTAAGTTTTAATCAGAAATCTTCCATGAGTAAGTTTTTAAACATAATTGGGAGAATTCTGGCAAATTAATGCCTGAAGAAACGAGGAAATATAAAGAATTTGTAGAGCTTTCAAAACACTGTGTGGTAAAAATACAGTATAGTCCGATGATAAAGCACCGCGTCAAGACGCAAGTTGTTGATGTCATTCCTTTGCTGTTGAGTTTCAGTAATTAAGATGCTGAGTTTTTACAGTTTCCCATCTGAAGAAGAAGAGGAGAGGCTGGTTAAGCATCTAAAACAAACTAATATAAAAAAAATATCACACGTGTATGAATAATGCCCCGACAGACGACTATGTTGTTTGTTAAGCTACAGTCCTGAAGATTCACATACACACAAATTCTTTAGATAGTCTCCATCCCTGGTGAGTTCAGATAATATCCAACACATGATCATCAGGGCCTCTAGACTGCTGCAGTGTGTGATAAGGATGGCTGGTGTCTGGTAGCACTTAGCCAGGAAAAACGACGGTGCATAGTGTTTTCATCTTCATCATAGTAGCCAGATGAGGACGAAGGCCGGTAGTGTTGAGTTAGAAGAAGTGAAGGTGTTGTGTCCAATCAGCACATACGACAGAACAAGCTGGTAGAAGACCTTTACCACCAGATAGTACTATATCAATAAGTACGACTCAGGTTCTACCAGGTTTTATTGTGTTTCTGACACAACAGCCCTGCTGATGCTTTCATTTGGAATGAAGCTCAGCCAACACTCACCTCACCAACACCTACACAGGACACACACCAGTCCAGTAACACCAGCAGATTCAGGACTGTAGCTTTACACACAATAATAATACACATTATTTATACAGCACTTTTCTTAAAAGTTACAAAGAGCATAACAAGGAAGAGCCATGAACGCTGGCGGTCACTCACAGTGGTGTGTAGTGGATGAAGAGGAGGGTCTCAATGCGTCTCATTCAGGTTGTTGGAGGTGCATCCATGGGAGTCTCCATTGAGGCGTCTGTAAGTGTTACCTGTGAAACAGGATCAACACTTTACTGATGAGCCAACACACACCACAGCCGGGACACATACTGGACTTTAACATGCTCTGGATATGTGGGGCAGCTTAAGGCTTGAAGTGTAAAATGTAAATGTTAAGTCCTCGGGATCCCCCAGGAGGCGCTGGAGGGCGTTGCTGGGGAGAGGGACGTCTGGGGTGCCCTACATAGCTTGCTGCCACCACGACCCGACCCCGGAGAAGTGGCTGAAGATGAATGAATGAATGTAAATGTTAAGCGTAAACTGGTATTTACGTTGCGGCGTAGATTTTCTTTTTCTTAGATTTTGCATCTTGAAAAGGTGCCGTTTCTAATATGTCAGCAACCCTGAAGCATAACGAATAAAGACCAGCAGGGGCTGCTGAATGACAGAGGCTAAAACAAACTAAATGAATACCTCCTTACATTTCTCCATTCAGAAACACAGCAGCTAAGTGGCTCTGCTGTTGGACGACCTCAGAAGACGTGGATACCCACAGTCCTCAGCAAATGGCAGAAGTTGTTGAACATGCTGGTTACCTGCTACCGTTCTCTTTGATTTTCTTTTTCTTGCTTGCATCGATTTGCCATTTTTATCTAAGTGGAATGACACACAGTACTTTTAAGCCTGGTCTGAAGTAAAATCATTCCACAAACATCAGTTTCAGCTTGCTGCTACTTGTGTTCAACAGAATTCATGTTTCTTACGACTACTGGTCCAAATAATCATGAGTTAAGAACCCCAGCCAAATTATATCTGACGTTTGGCGCTGCCATAATCTTTCACCTGAATCCGTCTTCATCCTTGGACATCCGACTGACCACCAATACACTTTTTATAGCACTCACTCAGATACAAGCATGAACTGTAGCCTCATTATAACTGCAGTCCTCTACTGTTTCCCACTGAGAAGCTCTGCTGGAGCAGCCGGGTTTAATGGGCCTTGCTCAGGTGCACCTTGGCAATAGTTGTTAACGGATGTGTAATGTGTTTGACTTCCGCTTCGGGTGTGGGGAGATGGCGGCGCGAATTCACATTTGCAGCAGCCTCACCCAGTACCGTCCATGCAGTGTCTCTGTCCACGTCCACGTCATAAGTTTTGTCTTCGTTTGATGGCTGGGAGAGCTGGCGCAGGATCGGCTGGGAGAAGTTGGTCTGGTGCGTCTTGTGGGCCCAGAGACCACAGCTCTGCCTTGAGCTGCACCCGAGGAGGTAACACCGAAGGTGGTCTGACAGGACGCAGAAGCAAGGCAGGCTAAGCTAACTGCCAGTCCATGCGGACCGGCAGTTCTGATAACACCAAGGGCGGTCTGGCGGCCTCGCCTGGTGCTGACTGTGGTGTTTTTGGTGTCGTCGTGTGGCGTGCGGGGAGGTGTGTCGAGGGTGTCTGGCTGGGGGAGCTGGCACTGGATCGGCTGGAAGAGCTTGGTCTGCTTCGTCCGGTAGACCCAGGGACCCCTGCCTGGAGCTGCACCTGAGGAGCAAACACCGAGGGCGGTCTGACAGGACGCGGAAGCGAGGCTGGCTGGTGTTCGTTCCCTTGGACAGTGATTTTTTTTGTTGTTTAGTTTGGATATGTGTGTTAGTTTGGGTATGTATGTTCTTGTAGTTTCTGGATGTGTTTTTTTCTTTGTGTTGCACTGCTGTGGGCTGGAGGAAACAGCATGTCGTTTCATTTCATGTGCGGAAATACATGAAATGAAACGACAAATAAAGTGTTCCTGACTCCTGATATCTGCTCTGCTACTGCTGTTATTCTGGAGGCGCTGCGTTCACCTAAACAATAGTACCTGTGTGTCCATTGAGAATGTTTGTTGTTGAAGCGGGTGATGCACCACGGGAGGCAAATTGGCGGTCACTGGCGTCATCAGTGTGTTCTGTGCGCCGCCGTTTCTCGGGAGAGCAGCCAATGTCACGCTTGTTGTCGTCACTGTTGTGGAAACGCCGCTTGCGTCTGTCCCTCTCCTGGCTGCCGCAGGCCCTGTAGCCATGTTCCGTGACGGGGGGGCTTTGAACAGAACGCCGGCCTCCACAACTCTGCTCCGCGTCACTGTTGCTCTCATGCCTCCTCTTCCTCTTCTTTTTCTTCTTCTTGTGTTTGCCCTGCTCTGACGAATCAACATCGGAGCCTCTGGAGAAGACGACAGACAGATGACAGACAGGAAGATTAGACGCCACGAATGAGTCAAACTTTTTTCAAACCTGATGATCTACCATCGAAGGCTAAATGTAGGCTGACAATGTTTGCATGTTGGTTTGCCAATAAACTAGTGCTCACACATCCCAGAGGACACTCACATCTACAAAACCAAATTACACAAAAACAACCACAGTGTGTGTTTTGTGTCCATATATGATAAGTCTGTGTGTGTGTGTGTGTGTGTGTGTGTGTGTGTTGGCTCCTTTGTCCTGGGCATCACACACCTGTCGTCACGTTGACGCTCTTTATCCCTCAACTTTTTCTTCTTCTTGCTTTTTTTGTGTTTTTTGCCATGACGCACCTCAGAGGCATCTTCCTCTTCCTCCCTCTTTGTTACAGCATGTGTTGTTTTGTCCCGGTCTTCATAGATGTCGCCTCCTATTCGTGGCAATGAAGGGCGGGGCTGCAGGGGCGAGGCCCTGACCTTGGCAGAGCTCTCTGTGTTCAGAGAAGTAGCCCTCTCGTGTTCGCTGATTCTGTCCTTCATTAATCGGGTCTCACGATCCTCGTCCCGCCCTTTCCAGCGGCTGTGGGGCTCCTCGCGGTGGGTGGAACCACGTCCCCTCTGCTCACGATCCCGCCCCTCCCGTGAGCGGTGGTGGTAGTGGTGATAGTGGTGGTTGCAGCGGTCACGGTCTCGCTCTCGCGGGTGGTGTGTGGACCTCTCCCAGCGACGCTCTATATCCCAGTCCCGATAGTGACGGTCGCGGGCTGGCGAGCGTTCCCTGTAGGAGCGATGGTGATGATGATGATGATGATGATCATGATGGTCCCGGTAGTCACGTCTGTGGCGGTAGCGTTCTGTGTCAGAGTCTTGGTCCCGACTCCGGTCCCGGTGGTGTCTTTCCTTGTCGCGCTCTCGGCTATAGCCGGAGGAGAACAGTCTCTCTCTCTCCCTGTCTCGTGAAGATCGCCTCTCTCTCTCATGACCTCTGGAGCTAGGCTTCATGCCATGGTTCTCCCTGCCCGCTGTCTCTTCCTGAAGCTCTGTTGCCGGTCCGCAGGTCACTGGCGTCAGTCCTGGGTCTAGTACCCTGGCTTTGTCCTCACCCACCTCAGCCTGATGTGGGGCTGTGGGGGCTCCCAGGTTGCTGAGGCAGTGGTCTGGAGGGAGGGAGGGGGCAGCAGGTTTGTCCAGATGTGCAGAGGACGACGCTGGAGGTGCTGAGGGAGGAGAGCTAGCAGCAGAGGGCACTGTGTGTTGCAACAGCGGGTCACATGCGGTTTTAGCCCTTGAGTCATGCATGGTGGAGGGATGCTGGCCATGGCCCGCAGCAGCAGGTTTACTCTGAGAGAAGCTGGCCTGGCCATCAGCAGCACCATGTGTCTCTCTGCTCCTGAATAAATTAAAAAAAAGAACATCTTTAAGGACATCTTGGACTGAGGTGGGATGAATGTGAGAGAGTGATGAATATATGGGTGTAAAAACATATCTGTAAGTAACAGGAACTGACCAAGTCTAATCTTATCTTTTTAAAACGCAACCAATTATTTCAACTTTGTGCAGAGTCAGAACGCCGATCCCACCTTAGCTGACTGTGGTCAGCCTCCAGGCCGTTGGCTGTGCAGAGAGCTGTGAGGGACAAACTGCTGTGATCACCGGCAGAAACCTGACCAGCAAAAAAACAAGACATTGTTATTATCACTGTTACAATTACTATTATACTTATTATTGCTGTCATTATTATTGCTGTTATTAAACTGCCACTCCTACATAATCATCATCGTTATTAATTTAGCATTAGTGAAGTACTGCATTGTTTCCTGACCTAGTAATGCAACAAAAAGCCAAACCTTATCAGAAGTGCCAAGTCCATTGACTTTGTGGTGTCCGTTGTGGTGTCCGTTTTGACTTGGTTTGGAGAAACCATTGGCCGGTCTGTTAAGTCCTTTACCGTTTTGGTGAGCCCCAGCATCCCCGTTGACAGGACGTGGCGCCGGTCCATAGGCATCGCCTCCTTCGCTCCTACCATTGAGGTGAGACTTGGTGAGGGAGCCGTTCTCCAGAGAGCCGCAACCCTCCTGGTCAGACTCCTCTGAGGACTCATGACCGTAGGGCACCAGGAAGGAGCCTTCATTCCCGTGGCCACAGTTGTGATCCCTGTTGCCGAGAGAGGGGCCACTAATGTGCTGAAGCTGGCGTGGGAGGAAGTGGAGGTCTGAGGTAGACTGTGAGGAGGACGGCTGGCTGTAGGAAGAAGAGGAGGAAGAGGAAGGCCGGGTCTGTTTGGTCGGGCCGATAAAGAAGGAGAGTTTCTGCCGCTTGTTGGAGTCGGGGATCATGGTGGGCCGGCCAAGCGAGTGGGAGATGGAGGAGGAAGAAGGAAGGCCGTTGCTGGGTTTTCCCAGGCTGCTGCTGCTGGTGCTAGGCTTGGAACTGGAGGGATAGTCCCGCAGAGAACCATTCCCATTGAGGTGCAGGGAGTCCTGGTTAAGATCAATAAGACTATGTTACGTCACAGTCCCAGATAGACACATGCCTTGTGACTGTAAGGAAACGGTATTCTATGATAAGGAGCAGCCTGCCCAGAGACATTAACCATGTTCCTGTTTTTTTCCCTTCTTTTTGTCACATTGACGTATGAGAAAAGGTTTTATCCTACCCTCATTATCTTCCAAGGGGTAACAACTTCTTTTTTTGAGGGGGGGGGGTTCCCCCCCATTTTTCTCTCCAATTGTATCTGGCCAATTACCCCACTCTTCCAAGCTGTCCTGGTTGCTGCTCCACCGATCCGGGGAGGGCTGCAGACTACTACACGCCTCTTCCGATACATGTGGAGTCGCTAGCCGCATCTTTTCACCTGACAGTGAGGAGTATCACCAGGGGGACATAGTGTGTGGGAGGATCACACTATTCCCCCCAGTTCCCCCTCCCCCCGAACAGGCGCCCTGACTGACCAGAGGAGGTGCTAGTGCAGCGATCAGGACACACACCCACATCCGGCTTCCCACCCGCAGACACGGCCAATTGTGTCTGTAAAGACACCCGACAAAGCCGGAGGTAACATGTTGGTAGGTGACGGAATGGGGTAAAAACTTTGGCCTCAAATTAAGCTGGTGGTTCAGTGAAGGCAAGCTGCTGAATTCACTAAACAAAGTGGCAACAGAAACTGCAACCAAAATATAGCTGAGACATATACGTCCACAAAAACTAAGTTGTTAGAAACAGTTTGACGGGCATGAATTCCATCAGTAAATGAAGAATCACCACTTCACCTCTACGGTCATCCTTTACCACAAGGCCCTGATGTCTCACAACAGATCAGTCCCCTTTAAAGTAGAAATATCAAAAAGAAATAAGAGTGTGGTACCTTGGTCATGTGTGGGGGCAGTTGGGGGCCTATGAAGCCAGCAGAGGCGTTAATGCGTGGCAGCACCACCGGCCGGGGTGACGACTGACCAGGGTTGCTGGGGTTACGACTGACATGGCTGTAGTCTCCTCCGTTCTTCATATCGCCGGACCTACGACCCGCACAGTGAGTTAGCGTCAGGGGGCTTTTACAGAGGGAATCTTAATCAGACTGAATAAAAGTACTATACACAAATGTACACTCACAAATTTCTCTTAAAATTCGAGACATGAAATTTGAATTCTGTTTTATTGGAAGTGACATAAATGGGGGAAACAGCATTACGGTGACCAGACGTGTCGTACAAACTGAAATGGGGTTTACTCACTTAATGTAGAAAAGGACATAGGCCTGCTGGTTGAGGACAGACCTGATGTCACTGATGGACACAGACGAGTCATTCATTTGGTACCATTGACCGTTACTGGCCTGGGAGACACAACATCAGGGGATGTCAGGCTGGCAACTCTGTTATGCAGTTTTACACAGATTTAGATATTTCCATTTCAAGATTTAAAATGCCCAGAACTTTGCTCTCTGAGTTTACTGGGAGAGTTCTACAGGCGTTCAAAACAATGTGTTGTATGCTGACGGTGGTCTAGTAACTTTCACATCTACAGGTCACGATGTAAAAGTTTGAATAAAAATCCATAGAAATCATGCTGTCCTATATGTATATCACAACTTCTTAATGTCTCAACATTTTCCCACTGTTTGTTTGCAATTTCCAAACTTTCATAGCTTTGAAATGCAAAAACCGTTCCGTTCTTTTTTCCACACCTGTGTAAGAGTCTCACAGTAGTCCAGACAGTGTTCCAAGTGTATTAAACTTGCCAGAAAGACAGTGTCGGTGTTAGTCTAAACAGAACAGTGTTGTCTTGTCTTGTTCAGTACCTTAATGTAGCAGAAGTAATGTCCGGCGTGACAGCTGAAGCCAGAGTGGACCAGGACCGCGTACAGTCCGTACAGCTGAGGTTCTCCCTGGGACTGTGACATGAAGGGACGCAGGTCCAAGTACTCTGGATACCTCACATCCTGGAGACCAGAGACAATAAGCGACAACATTCACCCAAACCACTGCCACTACCCTCACTGTTATAGAGCGCCTCCCTGTGGCCATGACATGTTACTGAAGATTATTCCAATGACTGAATACTTGATCGAACAGAGCAAGATACAAATTTTCCAATTTTTTTTTTTTTCTCAAATGAACTAAGAGTACATCAATTGTTAAAATTGTCCTAAAACATTTCTGTTCACTGTTGAGTGATGAAAATCAACTCAGCCACTGGGGATGCACAAGCCAGTGCATTCTTAGTGCCGGTCCCAAGCCTGGATAAATGGGGAGGGTTGTGTCAGGAAGGGCAACCGGCAAAACACCTTTGCCAAATGAAATATGTGGATCATAAATCAGATTTCCATACCGGATCAGTCGAGGCCCGGGTTACCAACGACCACCACCGGTACCGTTGGCCAGCAGGGTGCTGGTGGAAACTATGCTACTGTTGGGCGAAGGAGAAGAACAGGGGGAAGGCATGTCCAGAGGCAGTGGAGGAAGAGGAAGGGCAGGAGTGTGGAGGTGAGTCGGAACTTTGAATGTTGACACCATGACTGGTAAAGGGAGAGAGCTGGCTGATATGATGGAAAGAAGAAAGGTAGGCATACTGTGTGTACAAGAGACCAGGTGGAAGGGGAGTAAGGCCAGGAGCATCGGAGGTGGGTTCAAACTCTTCTACCATGGTGCGAATGGGAGGAGAAATGGGGTAGGGGTAATTCTGAAGGAAGAGTATGTCAAGAGTGTGCTGGAGGTGAAGAGAGTGTCAGACAGAGTGATGAGTATGAAGCAGGAAATCGAGAGAGTGGTGATTCGAGCAGACTTCAGTGGACATGCTGGTGAAGGGAACGGAGGTGATGGGTAAGTATGGTGTCAAGGAGAGAAATGTGGAAGGACAGTTGGTGGACGATTTTGCGAAAAGGATGGAAATGGCTGTGGTACATATTTCAAGGAACACTAGGTGATGTATAAGACTGGAGGAAAGTGCACGCAGGTGGACTATCTTATGCAGGAGGTGCGATCTGAACAGGATTAGAGACTGCAAGGTGGTGACAGGAGAACATAGTTAGGCAGCATCGGATGGTGGTCTGTAGAATGACTTTGGAGACCAAGAAGAGGAAGAGAGTGAAGGCAGAGCCAAAGATCAAATGGTGGAAGTTGAAGAAGGAAGACTGCTGTGGAGTTCAGGGAGGAGTTAAGACTGGTACTGGGTGGTAGTGAAGAGTTGCTGGATGGCTGGGCAAGCACTGCAGAAATAGTGAGGGAGACAGCTAGGAAGGCACTTGGTGTGTCATCTGGACAGAGGAAGGAAGACAAGGAGACTTGGTGGTGGAATGAGGAAGTACAGGAAAGTATACAAAGGAAGAGGTTGGCAAAGAAGTGGGATAGTCAGAGAGATGAAGAAAGCAGACAGGAGTACAAGGAGATGCAGCGCAAAGTGAAGAGAGAGAAGGCAAAGGAAAAGGCGTATGGTGAGTTGTCTTGAGAGGTTAGACACTAAGGAAGGAGAAAAGGACTTGTACCGATTGGCTAAACAGAGGGAGTAAGATGGGAAGGATTTGCAACAGGTTAGGGTGATGAAGGATAGAGATGGAAATGTACTGACAAGAGAGGAGAGTGTGTTGAGAAGGTGGAAGGAGTACTTTGAGGGACTGATGAATGAAGAAAATGAGAGAGAGAAGGTTGGATGATGTGGGCATAGTGAATCAGGAAGTGCAGTAGGTTAGCAGGGAAGAGGTGAAGGCAGCTATGAAGAGGATGAAGAGTGGAAAGGCAGTTGGTCCAGATGACATACCTGTGGAGGCATGGAGATGTTTAGGAGCGATGGCAGTGGAGTTTTTAACTAGATTGTTTAACACAATCTTGGAAAGTGAGAGGATGCCTGAGGAGTGGAGAAGAAGCATACTGGTACCGATTTTCAAGAATAAGGGCGATGTGCAGAACTGTAGCAACTACAGAGGTATAAAGTTGATCAGCCATAGCATGAAGATTTGGGAAAGAGTAATAGAAGCTAGGTTAAGAGGAGAGGTGATCAGCAAGCAGCAGTATGGTTTCATGCCATGAAAGAGCACCACAGATGTGATGTTTGCTTTGAGAATGTTGATGGAGAAGTATAGAGAAGATCAGAAGAAGTTACATCATTGTGTCTTTGCAGATTTAGAGAAAGCATACGACAGGGTGCCGAGAGAGGAGGTGTGGTATTGTATGAGGAAGTTGGGAGTTGCAGAGAGTATGTAGGAGTGGTGCAGGATATGTATGAGGGAAGTGTGACAATGTTGAAGTGTGCGGTTGGAATGACAGATGGGTTCAAGGTGGAGGTGGGATTACATCAAGGATCGGCTCTGAGCCCTTTCTTGTTTGCAATGGTGATGGACAGGTTGACGGACGAGATCAGGCAGGAGTCTCCGTGGACTACGATGTTTGTGGATGACATTGTGAGCTGTAGCAAGAGTGGGGAGCAGGTTGAGGAGAGCCTTGAGAGGTGGAGGTATGCACTGGAGAGAAGAGGAATGAAAAGTCAGTAGGAGGGAGGACTGGAATTGTGAGGATGCAAGGAGTAGAGGTGACGAAGGCATATGAGTTTAAAGACTTGGGGTCAACTGTTCAAAAGTAACGGGGAGTGCAGAAGAAAGGTGAAGAAGAGAGTGCAGGCAGGGTGGAGTGGGTGGAGAAGTGTCAGGAGTGATTTGTGACAGAAGGGTACCAGCAAGAGTTAAAGGGAAGGTTTACAAGATGGTAGTGAGACCAGCTATGTTATATGGTTTGGAGACAGTGGCATTGATGAAAAGACAGGAGGTGGAGCTGGAGGTGGCAGAGTTGAAGATGATAAGATTTTCATTGGGAGTGATGAAGAAGGACAGGATTAGGAACGAGTATATTAGAGGGACAGCTCAGGTTGGAGGGTTTGGAGACAAAGCAAGAGAGGCAAGATTGAGATGGTTTGGACATGTGTGGAGGAGAGATGCTGGGTATATTGGGAGACGGATGCTGAATATGGAGCTGCCAGGGAAGAGGAGAAGAGGAAGGCCAAAGAGGAGGTTTATGGATGTGGTGAGGGAGGACATGCAGGTGGCTGGTGTGACAGAGGAAGATGCAGAGGACAGGAAGAGATGGAAACGGATGATCTGCTGTGGCGACCCCCAACGGGAGCAGCCGAAAGAAGATGAGTGATGAAAATCAAAACTATATATTAATTTGTTCTCCTTTTGGATCAGAATCAAAACACTGATTGTCATTTCTTCGCTTTAATGTGATGCTCAGCTGATTGATTACCTGCCTCCACATTGCTACACCAACCAAATGTCAAATAAAATAACTAAAACCACCTTAAAACAGGATTTCCAGTGTGTGTAGCTACCTTTGTGATTTTCCCTCCGCTGAAGTTTGCAAAACGTTTCAGTGAGATGGTGAGGACGTTGGAGCTGCGATGGATGGTGAATCTCTTTGAGGCCGTGACCATTTTTATGCACCTAAGGAAGCGACACTCACATTCAGTCCAGTTAGAAAAAGGAAAAAGGCTGTGATGGTAGAAAGATGTGTCAACAAACATACACTCTGACTACTTACTTTGTGCATTTATATGCATTTTCTCCTTCCAGCTGCTCAGGCTTCACAAACTGTTCAAGTGCTTTGGTAACACTGGGAGCCGTCTGTACAGAGGTAAACCGGTCATGAGTCTGACTTCTTAAAACCATTTGAACGGCACAATTAATGTTATGTTAAATGTAGCAAAAAAAAAATGTTATATCTACAAATGCCATCAAATAAGATTGTTACCTTAATTTCCAAAGTTATATCCAAAAAAGGGTCAAAAGTATCGGACACTGCCTTGCAGTTTAAACACTTAACTGTGGGGGAGAAAATGGTCATTGGAGATGTTTTAGCTTGGCGAAGCCATGACACGTTCAGATATGCTATGACATTTTAAAAACCAGTGAAACACCTGTTAGTAGTTATAAACCAATGAACAGACTAAGAAAACAAAAATAAAAAACGATGACAAACCTCTGGACCTTAAATACCCTCCAAAGACTTGATGGACGAATGTGGTTGCCTGTGTTTGCCTGTCCAGTCTGTTCCAAAGGAAGAGTGGAAGAGTAGATTTCATCAGGACACAACAGAAACAGACTGAAATAATAGTACCGCTTTAAAAACAAGGTTCATATGCAAAAACTGAACACTAAAAGTTCATTTTTTCCACATGAGGTCAGGATATATTAGCCTTAGACAGCGAGGGGGACGGACACGAGGGACAGCAGAGGAACTAGAGCAAGAGTAATTCTTTAAGAGGCCACCTGTTGGTACAGAACAGGAACCGACAGAATATATCAGATCCCCAAAGTCAGACTTCACGAATCCCTTAAGCACTCAGGACAACACATCTATTAATCATGTCTTATATTGTAGCGGTAGTTAAAAATAGTGTCTCAGTTTGTGTGTGCATGTAACCTACTTCCTGGCAGTGGCGCTACAGACCTCTTCTTTTCACTTAACACCTCCATATCAATGTAATTCCACCATATCACCATGCAGTTCTCAATATGATTACGTTATGTCCACTGCAGGGTCTATGGGGGATGTTCGAAGGATTACCAGAACAACCCATATCCCATTTCCTCTCAAGACTGTGCCTCTGAATTTAACTCCTGATGGACATCTCGTGTCAACATCTCTCACTTGTTCCATCATTCTCGACAATTACATATGGTAAAGGAACACTATCCAAAGACAAATGAAAATCAGCATAGGATTAAGTGTGAACTATTTCTAATATTGCCCAGCTGAGTGCCCGGTCCCAGGACCTACTTGGTTCCAGGAAGGCAGGACTTTTGCATAGCATCCACCGTGTAGCGCAGGAACTCGTGGGCGTCCTCCTGGCTTCCATAGCGGAAGTGCTTTGCAATCCCTTCAAAAGAAGACACACAAAAAAACAAAGTCTGAATGCGATGCACATTTAGAATAAATAAGAGTGGTGGTACTGTCGTCTACTTATAACTCAAGTCTCTGAAAACCACATCTGGAGGCGAGCTGTTAATGCACAATGTGGTTGATCAATAGTCTATCATTTTTAAAGACCGGGTTGCTAATCTGTAATGAAAAGCTTGTGTCAGGTTTTCCCTCCAAAAAAAAAAAAAAAAGTAAACAGCAGATAGCACCTCCTACTGAGCATTTGAGGAGGAACATTTTAGACTGGAGAAACCCACTCACTTACTTTTAAGCTCATTAAGGACCCCGATGGGTTTGATGACATTTCCAGAGTTGGCAAAAACCTGAATGATGTGGTTTTGCATGGTGCACATCATACAGAAGCCTGGCTCATGACCTACCCCAGGGACAGACAGGCAGAGCGTTCATCTTTATAACAAATCAATAAGTCGATCAATCAATCGATTGAAGTTTAAATAGTACTTCTCATATATAAAAATGCAGTGCAGTGTTCTTTCCATGAGACAATCATTTACCTTGACATAGGACAAGAGTATGTAGAGGGTCAATATTAAACATGGTTAAAGTGCTTGAATAAATGTAAGTGTGTGAGTGTGCTTGCTGATTTCCACGAGCATAAGGAGAGGACGTTCCTTGGAGAGATGTATTAAAATCTCACCAGAGAGGTTTGCAAAATGATTTCTGGTTAAAACGCTGATACTACGGGCCAGTGGAGACTGCTACAACTTACATGTTTTGGAATGCTCTCGTGTTAGCATGTAGTTGGTGAGTGGGGGGGTGTATGACAGACACTGCAGGGCTGAGTTGAGGAAGCAGGTGTTCCCCATGTTCTGCAGGCCTGCCCCAATGCGATGGACCTGAGTCCACTTCAGGTTGAGCCGCTCTGGGGAGAACAGGACCTTCTGGGGCAGGGCAATCCCATCGCCACTGGTCATCATCACTGCAGACACAGAAAACACACGACAAATATAATTATCAAAATAAGAGCCACTCTTATTAACCAAGAATAAAAATGTACCGGAAACTTTGTCAAAACTGATTGAGGACTAGCAGCTTCGAGTAAAATTAGCGAGTAATGACAGGGATAATAAAAGAAAGAAATTGAACGAAGTACAAAACATTATGTAATTCTAAATGACTGTAACACAACACCACACAATGCCAGATCCCATCAGAAGCCCGATCCAATCAGGTGTCGAGTTCAGGCCATTGATTATGTTTTCTGCTGGGAGAGCGGTGTGGTTATATAACAGGGTGAGTCCGACAGTGGGAGCAGCAATTCGACACCTACGAGAGTTAACAGCTCCACCGGCTGTCACTGGCACGCACGCACACACACACACACACACACACACACACACACACACACACACACACACACACACACACACACACACGTCTGTATGGCAGAGGAATCTAAAGACACCTTGTAGTCAGGATTACTAAACAGTCCTTTGTTACTCTTTGGTAAATAACATTAAGAGTGAAAGGTTTGCCTAAGGTCCTTTGACAGAGTTTTAAACGAGTTTTATCAGTTTTCCTTATCCAAACTCATGCAGCCCTGCTAGTCTCAAATTCAAATGGTTACTTCGTTAAATAATTTACTTTGAGATGGTAAGAAATAAAGACAGCAACGTTCTGCAGTCAGTAAGTACTGCCTAACTCTTGTTGCCCAACTAATGTTGAGTGGATTGTAAGCAATTCTTCCAAAAGTACAAAAGAAAATAAAAGCTGTGTGTGCGTCCATTAGCTGGTTTTAGGGGAAATCATGTGCAGGACTTGAAAAACTTTAAGCAGAAAAACTGAGATTTGAAAGAGTAACTTGTCACTGCAGAATAACAAAAACACATTTCCATCGCTCTATATGGTGTATGGTATCTATCAACTTTTCCTCCTCAACCAAGTGTCATTTTTTTGTGTTGCAATATTTTTTTGTTTTTAATATCTGGTGATACCGTAATTTTTTATAATCATTTACAAAATCAAAGCCCTTGATAGAAACATAGCTTATGAGTGCAGCAGGGAACATAAGTTGGTTTACAGTCCTGAAGTGCATAATGTCTAAAAGCACTAGTAGCATGCTCCATATGTTTGACACAAGGTAGTCCGCCCAGCTCTGTACGCAACAAGATATCCCAAAGTTATCAGAATCAGAATCGGATCATCTCCATACTTTCTACAAATTTCACTGCTTGCTTCTAAGAACACACGGTGACAATGCACAGCTTTTTAATCCCACAAGCTCCTACCCTGCTCCTTGGTCCGGTCGGTGGAGTGGGGGGTGCTGCTGTACACTGTGGCTCCAGGCATGGGGCCGAGACAGGCTCCTGGTGCCTTCGCCCTGGGGGAGTCATCAGGCATGGCAGGGCCCATTCCCCAGCTGTTGGAACAGCTGCCATCCATCCCCACGTCTCCACTGGCGAAGGGGGAGCGCTTGCACCCAACTGACTCGTGGTCAGACTTATCTGAAGATCTGTCAACTATGGTCATTGTTCATTGCTGTGGATGACACAAGAATAATGGGGTATACAATTTAGCAAGCTGCAGAGGAGGATTATGAACGTGGAGGTGTTTCTTCTTTCCGTCCTTTTAAGTTACGTTTGTGTGGCAGTAATTTTATGAAGCTCTCAAGAAGCACCAAACTGCCTACTTATAAATTGAAACACAGGGCAGCAAATTAAGACCACCAGCCAGACAATTGACCTGCAAGACAAACTTCGCAGTAACATTTCCCTGCTAGATTAAAACACTCTGGCAGGTAATTAACTGTCCTTCATCAGTATATTCTTCACTTTAGTTGCAGAGTAAAATCAACAAAGTGGTTTGTGAATTTAGTGATGCACCAGTCATTGAATTAGGCTATAAAGTTTGCTTACTGCCCCAAAACTACTCTACTCACTTTTATAAAGAATAAACAAACAAATAAATAAATATACTTACATCACCACCAGCCAACTCAACATCTGATCAGACATTTTAAAATGAACAACTGTACTTTACTGCATGGGAGACATCAGTCATAATAAGTTGGTTTAATAGTTCCATTCTTACAATAGAGGGTCAATGCATTGAATGTGTATCTTGACGTACACAACGATACAAGGTCTGCCGGGGAGGCTGTGCAGTTTTGCATTTGATTTCCATACATGACAGAACAAAGGGGGAATTGTCACTTTCAAAGTGAGCCCCTATTGGTGATCAAGGTGCAGCCCTGCAGGGAAAACAGGACGTTTGGAGATAAGCTTCCGTGATTAAGCCGTGCTCAACGTCGGTTTGACTATTTGTGATTGAATCAAAGAAGCTGCGGAGCGCGTGGCCAAAATGACCAACCCATGTGGCTGTCGGTGGGAAGGTGCAGTTAGGACAGCGGCTAACCGGAGGATGTGCGTTCACTGGCGGGCAACGCTTCACCTTGACTTCCCCACACACACACACACACACACACACACGTTAGTGAGCCAGCATCGTCACTGCTGAATTCATAGCCAGTTGTAACGTGGGGCTGATTCAGAAGCTGGGGTCCTACAATACCTGGTGATACTTTAGACCAGTGGGTCTCAGTCAGAACCTCGGGTACCACCAGCGCTACCGGCTTTCTATTCTGCAGCAGTCAGTGTTCAGCTGTTGCCCCGGGTCTAAAACCCCTCCGATATGAGGTGGGAACCATGCCTGTTATACCACACCTGTTATAACAGAAACCAGCAGCACACGAGGACTCGACTGAAACCCACTGATTTACAAACGCCGGCCAGAAAACACTCCGCAGACCAGCGACCAGTTCAGCGCCGGGCTGCCATCTGGCTCACCGCGGGTCCTATTGTGTTGACCCGGCTATCGCTGCTCCGGAGCACCGGCGCTCAGACCACCGGTGCTGCCTTTCCGAACCCACTACAGCACACATTCACAGTACCCATGAACCAGAACCTAGCCCGCGCATGCGTAATAGCCGCTGGTGGGACTCGACCACAGGCAGGCTGAAACGTTAGAAGACCGGTTCACATGGACCGGGGCTACAGCTAGCATGGTAGCCTAGGCCTCTACCGCGCAGCGCAGTAAGGCGGTTTAAGGAAACAGGTTTGCTTTAATCCCGGTGCGGGACCGGGACGCCGGAAGGTCAAAGACCAGGGGAAGGTGCGCGGCTGGCCGGCCGCACCGTTAACTCCACGGTAACACGGTGAAAGGGGGCCGCGGAGACGTAACCCCCCCTCCCCCGTCCCCGACGCTGGGAGCGCCGTCTGGCGCTGCGCTACAGCGGGAAGCCGCCGCCACAACGCCGCCGCCGCCGCCAGTACCGGGCCGCCATGCACGGCTGCGTCGCACCCCGCGTCGGGGCGAAACGAGCGGGATAAGAACGCCCCGAGTCCGGCTCCGTCCGAGCGGGAAAGCCGCCATTTGGCCACATGTGCGGTTGGCGCTGCCCCGTAAGGAGGGGCTCGTCCCCGCTCCGCTCTCCGACATGACACCCGCGGACTGATCACCGGTGTGAGGCGACTGCGGCGAGCCGGAGCCGCGTAACTCCGCTCAGACGCCACATCTGGGTATGTTACGTGTCCGCCGACCACCCGGGCGCGAAAACACTCACCTGTGACTTATAATAAACGTGTTATAATACGTTTTAACTCCATTCCTTATTTCCAACGGCTGTCCGGCGGTGAACAATGACGTAGGTAATTGCCCCACGGGTACATCCGGGTATCGGAGGTGAACGGCGGCTCCTGATTGGTTCGTTCCGTGCGGAGAAATCCGTCGCACGTCCACGTTTTGTGTTCCCGTTCCGTCATTCTAACGTCTACTAAGAATAAAGCACGTTCTACTAAAGAATAATGTATGTTCTAATTAAAAGTAAAGTATATTCTACTAAAAACAAAGCACGTTCTACTAAAGAATAATGTACGTTCTAATTAAAAGTAAAGTATATTCTACTAAAAACAAAGCACGTTCTACTAAAGAATAATGTATGTTCTAATTAAAAGTAAAGTATATTCTACTAAAAACAAAGCACGTTCTGCTAAAGAATAATGTATGTTCTAATTAAAAGTAAAGTATATTCTACTAAAAACAAAGCACGTTCTACTAAAGAATAATGTATGTTCTAATTAAAAGTAAAGTATATTCTACTAAAAACAAAGCACGTTCTGCTAAAGGATAATGTACGTTCTAATTAAAAGTAAAGTATATTCTACTAAAAATAAAGCACGTTCTACTAAAGAATAATGTATGTTCTAATTAAAAGTAAAGTATATTCTACTAAAAATAAAGCACGTTCTACTAAAGAATAATGGATGTTCTAATTAAGTCAGGTATATTCTACTAAAAATAAAGCACGTTCTACTAAAGAATAATGTATGTTCTAATTAAAAGTAAAGTATATTCTACTAAAAATAAAGCACGTTCTACTAAAGAATACTGTATGTTCTAATTAAAAGTAAAGTAAATTCTACTAAAAATAAAGCACGCTCTACTAAAGAATAATGTATGTTCTAATAAAACGTAAAGTATATTCTACTAAAAATAAAGCATGCTCTAAAAATAAAGCCTGTTCTACTACAGAATGAAAGCCACTTTATTCGACGTGTGTTTTCTGCACGTAAACCATGCATTGTATAGTAGCAGTGGGCAGCTGCAGCGCCCGGGGACCAACCCTTCTTCCATTGCCTTGCTCAGGGGCACAGGCAGGAGTATTAACCCTAACATGCATGTCTTTTTGATGGTGGGAGGAAACCGGAGCACCCGGAGGAAACCCACGCAGACACGGGGAGAACATGCAAACTCCACACACAAAGGACCTCGGACGGCCTGGGGTTCGAACCCGGCACCTTCTTGCTGTGAGGCAGCAGTGCTGACCACTGGGCCGCCGTGCTGCCTTTTTTTTTTGTGGAACGAAATGAATAAATTGTTTTACTAAAAGAATAGTCTGTTCAACTAAATAACAGTCTGTTCTACTAAAGAAAGCCGTTCACTAAAAATAGTCCGTTCTACTGTAAAAGTCCTTTTCATTAAAAATAAGTAAGTATTCCACTAAAGATAGTCTGTTCTACTGTAAAAGAGTCTGTTTTACTAAAGTCTATTCTGCTAAAATTCAAGTGTTCTACTATAACAAAGTCTTCTTCTTTCAGCTTGGCCCCGGTTTCTCAGGGGTCACCACAGCAGATCGTACAGTTTTCATCAGCACCCTGTGAGGGCACACCACCAATGGTGGCTGTTGTTAACCCGGACCTCAGCCATCTGCACCTTCTACTGTAACAAAGTAAAATCAACTATGTTCTGCGATACAATAGTGTGTTCTACTAAAAATAAAACAGCCGCTGCCGCTCAGATTCTCATGTCTTTGGGGCATATAGGCTCCAGCATCCCCGCGACCCTGAGAGCAGGATAAATACAACGGAAACAATGGATGGATGGATATTATAATACTAATATCTAACTTCCTGAACTCTCAATTCTGTTATGAGTCACCTTTCACATTCTACCAAACCCAATGCTTTTATTTACAATAATACTGGGAGATATGGAAAATATTATCATAGTTGTCATGTGGAACTTTACATATTAATTTATATAACAATATCTGACTCCATATGTAAAACACCGTGCTGAAGACGCCACCTGAGGCTTATCACACTGACCTGTTTGGTAATGTAAAGGATAATATCAAACCAGAACTAGTTTTCAGAAAATACTCCCTAAAATATTTTACACCCCATCTTGTGGGACATTTTGGGTCATAAATTCTCATTATCAATCATTTTGACCACAAAACTGTATCACAACATGACAATATCTGAATTTTATCCCAATAAAATACATTGAAAGATAAATGATGATAATGAATTATTGCCCAGTGCATGTCTCAAACTCCAACAAAAACCAGTATAAATTAGTTTATTTCAAAGTTTAATGCACTTATATAGTTACACATTCACATCTATATAAACAGGACATAAACATGCAAATTAAAACTCTTGCATCAAGTCATTCAGTCTGTTTTCACAGTCAGGTTACTTTTCTGAGCTCTGAAGCTGACTGATCTGCCTCCGCAGCTGAAGGATCTCCTCCTCCTGCTCTTCAACCCTCCTCTGCAAGCCATGGATCACCTAGAACAACAACAGGAGCAAAGATCATTCAGTTTAGTAGTATTATAATTACACTAGTCTTATTTGTGTTACTGTTATCAGATCAGTATTATCAGGGTCGCTATAAATAGCAGCACGCTAAAAAGTTTGATCTACAGATAAGACTGGATGAAAGTTTTAATGTCATCACAGCAGCAGCATAGAGATAAGCAAAGACAACCATAGAGACTCAGGATAACTCCCATAAATGAATGCATAAAATAAAGGTACACCACTGTTGTCCACAGAAAAATTAAATTAAAAATGTTTTGAAATGCTTACTTTACATATTTCTCAAAATTTAACCAATACAACAGAGTATAAGACTCATATAACTCCCAAACTATTTGCACTCAAGTTATCATAAACTTATCGCACATGCAAAAATCCATCCGTCTATCCATCTTTTATCTATACCCATTTAATCCAACTCAAGTGTTCAGTGTTGAAGAAGTGTAGTCCTGCATGCACTGGCTAGAAGGCATGGAGACATCCTGGACAGATCACCAGTCCATCACAGCACTGACACACACACACACACACACACACACACACACCTATGGACCATATAGTCTCCTTTTCACCTAACATGCATGTCTTTGGACTGTGGGAGGAAAGCCATGCAAACATAGGCAGAACATGTAAACTCCATAGCGAGAACACGTGAACTCTATCAAGAGAACATGTAAACTCCATGGGGAGAACACGTGAACTCTATCGAGAGAACATGTAAACTCCATGGGGAGAACATGTAAACTCCATAGCGAGAACATGTGAACTCTGTCAGGAGAACGTGTAAACTTCATAGGGAGAACATGTGAACGCCATGGGGAGAACATGTGAACTCCATAGGGAGAACATGTAAACTCCATGGGTAGAAAATGTAAACTCCATGGGGAGAACGTGTAAACTCCATAGGGAGAACATGTGAACGCCATGGGGAGAACATGTAAACTCCATAGGGAGAGCATGTAAACTCCATGGGTAGAAAATGTAAACTCCATGGGGAGAACATGTGAACTCCATAGGGAGAACATGTAAACTCCATGGGTAGAAAATGTAAACTCCATGGGGAGAACGTGTAAACTCCATAGGGAGAACATGTGAACGCCATGGGGAGAACATGTAAACTCCATAGGGAGAGCATGTAAACTCCATGGGGAGAACATGTGAACTCCATAGGGAGAACATGTGAACGCCATGGGGAGAACATGTAAACTCCATAGGGAGAACATGTAAACTCCATGGGGAGAACATGTGAACTCCATAGGGAGAACATGTGAACGCCATGGGGAGAACATGTGAACTCTGTCGGGAGAACGTGTAAACTCCATAGGGAGAACATGTGAACGCCATGGTGAGAACATGTAAACTCCATATGGAGAACATGTAAACTCCATGGGGAGACCATGTAAACTCCATAGGGAGAACATGTAAACTCCATGGGGAGAACATGCAAATGCCATTGGGAGAACATGCAAACTCTATAGAACATGTAAACTCCATAGCGAGAACATGTGAACTCTGTCGGGAGAACGTGTAAACTTCATAGGGAGAACATGTAAACTCCATGGAGAGAACATGTGAACTCCATAAGGAGAACATGTAAATGCCATACAGATAGACTGGTATTGAAGGAACAGCTGCCTCCCAGCAAGAGGGCCCATTTAAAAATGTCCTGTGAAAGTCAAACCATATTGGTCATTCATCCATCCCTTCCTTCCTACCATGTCTTTACTGTTGAAAAGCTGGCTCTCTAGTAGTTGGGTTGCGCTTGGTCGCATACTGGGGTCTTTACTGGTGAGCTTCATGATGTGTTCAGCTAGGACTGTCCATCTACAGCAAAAGGACCCTGGGATTTTGCCATCCCGCAGATCCCCGAGAGTCCGCACACGCTCCATCTCCGTCCCGAAGGGCTGGAATAACTCAAGGGCCAGCACTCCTATGCTGTACATGTCTGACTGGAAAAGCATCACACATGTACACAGAGATTAGACGCCTATCTCCACTCACATCAGCAGATGACGTGTGTGTTCCTGTCGGCCTACGAGTTCAGGTCAGGTCACACAGACTTCTGGAGATGGTTTTACCTTTGAGTCGTAATGAGAGCCCTCCAGTTGCTCTGGTGCGGCATACACAAACGTACCCACGCCTGTCGTGTGTGTGGAGCCTGTGAGAGGCATCAGAATATGTGAGACAAACGGACATATCACCATCTACTGGAAATGAAAGGAAGTACAGCATGATTCCTGGAACCTGTCTTAATACACACACACCTACCGTGTTATGCAAAAGGCAAAAAACGACTAATATACCAGCATTGAAGGATGTAGAGAGTAATGGTTCATGGTCATCCACTATTATATCCCCGCAGGCCAGGCCAAAGTCTCCGATCCTAACATGGCAGTCGCGCCCATGGAGGAAAATGTTCCTTGGCTGTGAAATCAAGTACAACAACAATAAGTGTGTGTCTGCAGTAGATCCATTTTGAAGTCATATTCTGTCTACAGCTAAGCATATCTAGATTTAAATGGGAACTGTCTCTCTCAAACTTTTACAGGTGTTCTCGTGATTAATATTTAATGTATATTTCCTTTTTCCTGATACCGTTCCCCTGATGGAGAACACAGAGGGCAGTAACACTGCCTCGCTACAGGCTGTGTGCACTACAGATTAAATGGCAAACTAAATTAAATTCCATCAATGATCTAGTTTAAATTTGGAGATACTGCTCTACAGATTCTGCTTTTCACAGAGAGGTTAGTAAAGATTCTTTCTACATATGATTACTGTTTCCCTATAATTTACATATTAAGGTTTCCTTTGTTTTGTTACATTAACTGTATGTATTCTGCACTATTTCACTATGTGTGTAATTATCTAGTGTCCCACTCAGAGTTTTTTGTAAATCTGTCTATTGTATTTCATGTTTATGTGGAAGAGGAATCCCTCCTAATGTCTTGATGCATGCTCAGTAATCCAGGTAAGGAAATCACAGAAGGTAGAATCAGTTCATCTGGACACACCGTGTACTGACAGATACATCTCATCATCATTTAAGTGACCTCTTCAGTCTCACCTCACTGCAGGTGTCCCCACCCTTATAATCAATACAGTGACTGCAGGTGTCCCCACCCTTATAAACAATACAGTGACTGCAGGTGTCCCCACCCTTATAATCAATACAGTGACTGCAGGTGTCCCCACCCTTATAAACAATACAGTGACTGCAGGTGTCCCCACCCTTATAAACAATACAGTGACTGCAGGTGTCCCCACCCTTATAAACAATACAGTGACTGCAGGTGTCCCCACCCTTATAAACAATACAGTGACTGCAGGTGTCCCCACCCTTATAAACAATACAGTGACTGCAGGTACCCCCACCCTTATAAACAATACAGTGACTGCAGGTGTCCCCACCCTTATAAACAATACAGTGACTACAGGTGTCCCCACCCTTATAAACAATACAGTGGCATAACCACCCAAACCAACGACCAGTTTCATATGCAGATATGGGTGTGGCCACTAACTAGAGTTACAATGACCATGTGTATTACTCACAGAGGATTGAGGAATAGTTGCAATCACAGCATTGAAAGGGTCCAGACATACCAAACAGACTAGTGGCGACGAAGGCTGACTGTTGCATCGCCTCATGTTGCCTGCTGTCTGGGCCAAAAAGTAGCACTTGAACACACCGCCAAGACTACAGCCGATGGCCAACTGGCATGTACGTTCTGCACTGATTTGCTAAGCTGAACAGCCAATCAGAGTGATCTCTCTCACCGACGGGCTCCGCCGATTCAACATGCTGAATTGGCCGAAAAGCTGCCGACAGGGGTCCGACTAGTGCTGACGGTGCAGGACAAACCGCAAAAACTAGGGTCACAGATGCTCACCGACAGCCCGACATTGGCCGACCGTCGGCCTGGTGTGTCAGGGCTCTAAGATGGTGACAGATGTAATCAGATCTTCCTCTGACAAAATCAGTTAAGAAATACTTCAACTCATCTAATGAAACCCAGCCTCCATACGAAACACATCACCTTCAAGTCTCTGTGCATGATTCCCTTGGAGTGGATGTACTCCACACCTTCCAGTATGTTCCTCAGCAGGTTCAGAGTGACCTCTGCCTCCACGATGCCATAAGGACCTGGACATGAAAATATACAGAAGATGACTGCATATTCATCCTACACCTAAGAGTGAATTAAAGTTCATAAAACCAGAAAACGCAGGAACCAACCGTGTTTTTTAGTATTTCTTTGAATCAGGTGAAACATGTTTGAACTTGTCACAAACTTTCATAAAATAGGGCAGAAGTGGCCAAAACATACGTCAGGGAGGACATCCACACATGAGTTTGTTTTGTTTAAGGACATTTTAACTAGTTTAAACATACTTTAAATGATAGATTCACTTCTTCATTAATCGTTTTACACTACATTGCTGTGGGAGGGCAAATCCTCGGAGGGTTGTTTTGGACTGTCCTACACTGCACTGGAGCATACGCTGCCATGTGTCAAGCTAGACACCACATGTCGTATTTTTGTGCCATCTAGTATCTCTGTCATGTGTTACTGAAGCACAACAGAGGACTCACATCTGGAGCCGGGTTCCTCTCTGGGTCTGGCGTTCCTCTCAGTGAGCCAGTCTTTCAGCGAGCGCTCGCAGAGCTGCATCTGGATGTAAAGCATCAGCTGGAAATGAACCTGAACACAAACACACACTGTGACTGACACATAACAACACTGCACTTCACTCCAGCTACTCCAGCTGTGGCACTGGATGAGTAGTAGTAGTAGGTTTTTCAGCATTTCGAGCATTGTGTACTTTTATTCATGTATTTTTCCCTTTTTTTGGTTTCTTGACTTAACAATGAACTGCCTTTATGTGGACTATTTTACTGTAAAGACAATATAGGTTACTATTTACAGAAAAGCACTGTAACTCAGCACTTCAGAATATAACACTAACGCAGCCGCTCTGATGGCCGAGCGGAATAACCCGCCGTTCTTGCACCCCACTCGTCACGTGGCTGGGAGGTTCGTATCCCAGACTCGCCGTAACCGGTCCCAGCCAGAGCGTCCACGGGGTAAGGCCTTCATTAGGCCACCCTTACCCGAGGGATAGTGGGTGTAGATCGGTGTAGTGTTCGGGGACTCGTCGTTCTCCAGCGACCCCTCTGGCCCACCCGGGTGCCTGCAGCCAAGCAACTGAAAGCATTCTCCCTACGTCTCCTTCGTGGCCTGAAGGTGATGCAATCCATGCGAGGAGGCTTCAGCATGTAAAATAGCGAGAGCAGCCGACACGAGTTTGAAGGAAGCTGGTGTAACGACTATCTCCTTCCTGTGGAAACGTGAGCCAGGGGAGTTATTCCACAAGAGTTCCAGCCATATGCCATTGGGTTAATCGGGTGGGATAAGGGGAAAAACTAGAAATAAAATTAAAAAAAAAAGAATATAACACTAACAACAAAAACAACAATAACTTGGATTCTTGATCCAGATCCAGAAAGTCTTATCTCACTTGCCCTGCTTAGGCAGTTCAGAGTTCAGGGGTCGTATCTCTGGAGCTGGTGGGTTTTAAGGATGTCTTACTTTACCAGGACTTGGTTAAACTGTTAATTCAAATTAGTGGGTCTCTCTTTTCCTCTGGACTTATCTCAGTGTTCCAACTCATACACGACCACGTTTGTAGTAAACATGATAAATGTAGTAACATTGTTATTTGTCCGTCGCAGCGACGAGGACCATCTAGTCATCCTGTGATGGATGACTGATGACTTGCGCGATGATTAAAGTGAGGAAGAGTTGCACATCATCAACCCCACTCTCTTGTCGAAGACCACCTACTACCAGTGTCAAGACTAGCGAGACAACTGGCAATGGAGACGGATGCAGGTTTTTCCTCAGGGTTTCTTCCCGAAGCCGAAGTACACCCACGAGTACACCCGCAAGGCAGCGGAGGTTTAAATCAGAGTTTCCTTCTCCTAGATGAACTGCCCGACAGGCTAACGAGCTTCATCTACCCAGGGTAGTAACATTAAGACTGAAATAACAGATGTTGTGTAAAATGTTTAAGTACTTTTATTATTCTTTATGGGACGACAGAAAAGGACAAGAAAACTAACGAAGCATGTGAGAGAACAAGATTTACACTTTGTATTGAGTAGAAGCCGGATGTGAAGAGTAGGGTAACTGGCAATGTACACTTGGGGAGAAAAAAAAAAAGGGGGGGGGCATTTAAAAAATAAACAGTAGAAAGCAGCATGGACGCCAGAGAAACGGTGGTTAACGTTACTTTTTTATACCTTGTACTTCGGTCTCTCTTTCACACCAACAAACTCAACGCAGACTGAACGATGTTCGAGCGCTGCTTGAACGAAGACGCTGTACCCACAAACAATAGATGTTTTTCCTCAGCTGCCGGCGCGATTTTACGACACACAGACAATGGCGCTACATCATCGCGCAAATTAGTGTGTCCACCCGGGTGTCGCGTTTACATCAATGCTGATTGGAGGTGGAGCCGATAAATACCCGTGACTACTGCACAGTCATTTGACCCGGGAGTGAAAGCCGATTGTACCCTTTTACACCGACCACCAAAGGCGGATGTTAGCGGGTTTTTTGGCCAGTGTAAAAGGGGCTTTAGTGAGTTTGCTGACATCTCCAGCTATGTTTGCATAGCAAGACGAACACAGCTGCAGCTAATCACATTAATGTCCGTTTGATTATCACCACTGGCAGACAGACAGAGACGACACACTAACAGTTATCAACAGTGTTGTCAAACTTGGTTCTTTGACACACCTACATCCAAACAGTCATTATTAATGTTATCAGCTGCAGCTGTGTTTATCCTGCTATGCTTACATCACAGAGTACCAAGAACAGCCTGCCATGGTTTTTTAAAAAAAAAATTCCCCCCTTTTGTACCCCCCCCCCAATTGTACCTGGCGAATTACCCCACTCTTCCGGGCCGTCCCGAGCCTGAGCCCTCCACCGATCCAGGGAGGGCTGCAGACTACCACATGTCTCCTCCCATACATGTGGAGTCGCCAGCCGCTTCTTTTCACCTGACAATGAGGAGTTTCACCAGGGGGACATAGCATGTGGGAGGATCACCCTATTCCCCCCAGTTCCCCTCTCCCCTGAACAGGCGCCCCGACCGACCAGAGGAGGTACTAGTGCAGCGACCAGGACACATACTCCCATCCGGCTTCCCAACCGCAGACACGGCCAATTGTGTCTGTAGGGACACCCGACCAAGCTGGGGGTAACATGGGGATTCGAACCAGCGATCCCCGTGTTGGTAGGCAACGGAATAGACCGCTATGCTACCCAGACACCCAGCCTGCCATGTTTTTAACCTTTACATGGTTTTTAACCTGTAGATGTCAGGTTACTCATGAACATAGTTACTCTTTAAACATGGTGTTTTTACATATGTAAGTAGATATTGTGTTATATATCAATATTATGTAAAACACCCTGTGATTATCATGATAATAATATTTTCCATACTCACTGGTACTAGTTTCAAGCCAACAGTCTTCATTGCCAGCAGTTAAATTTATCTTCACAACTGTTAGCTTGAATAAATAGTCGTTTTTTTTACATCAGACAGGGCTCTTTCTGCCTACTTTTCAATTATTTTGTAACTTCACAGGTGTTTCCTGTCCTCTGCAGACAGCATACCTCTTTCGAGGGCTTCGTGGTGCATTTGTCCGTCCGCTGCTGGGCCCCCATGTCGACACTGGAGTTATTGTTCAGTTCCAGCTTCCTCACGCCAGAGTCCTTCTCTAGAATCGCCAACATGTCCCAGTTGATGGCGGGGCAGGGTGGCATCTTCACCGACCCTCGCTGACCCAAAAACACACAGGGGACGTAGTGCTCCGGGACGGATCGCATCGTTTTGGGACAAACCACTTGACTTCTGTCCAGGCTTGGGACTAAAGCTTTAACGGGAGGCACATCTGGCTTCACAGGACCAGTGCTTTGAAAGACGACTGATGAGCCGGAGCTACAGCAGTCAGCACTGTCATCACTACTAAGAAAACAGGAGAACCACAGAGTTAGTGCTGTTTTACTCTCACTTTCAGCCAGACGTCTAACCATGGTCATAAAATCTGGTCCACATTTGTCTTTAACCAGTTCAATAGCCGCCAACTTTGACCAGAAGAGGTCATTTGACTGACATGACCAAACTGAAGACCGTTCATTTGGTGCCACATTTAGGAGCGATCAATTCTGAAATGCTGCAACCAGACAAACAGACCCATGTGAAACTAGTCTTCATGTACGATGGATTAGTGGTCTCAAAGTGAGGCGGTGAGGTAAACTTCGGTAACTTTCTCAAACCAGCAATTAACTCTTGGTCACTAACCCTCATTTGTGTACTGTTGGAATATGTTCTTCATTTTGGTTGCTGCTCTGCTTTTGTTGTAAGTAAAGTTTGTTTCCTGGCAGACTGATAAAAACCAATGCACCCATGTCTTCTGCAAATGTGTAGACACCCGGGTTTTTTTCTCCCCAATTGTATCCGGCCAATTACCCCACTCTTCCAAGCCATCCCGGTTGCTGCTCCACCCCTCTGCCGATCCGGGGAGGGCTGCAGACTACCACATGCCTCCTCCCATACATGAGGAGCCACCAGCCACTTCTTTTCACCTGACAGTGAGGAGTTTCACCAGGGGGGCGTAGCGTGTGGGAGGATCATGCTATTCCCCCCAGTTCCCCATCCCCCCCAAACAGGCACCCCGACCGACCAGAGGAGGCACTAGTGGAGCAACCAAGACACGGCCAATTGTGTCTGTAGGGACGCCTGACCAAGCCGGAGATAACACGGGGATTCGAACCAGCGATCCCCGTGTTGGTAGGCAACGGAACAGACCACTACACTACCCGGACGCCTGTGTGTAGACACTCTTGTCATTGACATTGCTGATAGCACACGGAGGCCACTTGGAGAGCAGGGGGAAGGTGGGCGGGGGAGGAGTGGAGGAGATAAATGGAACACACCTGCCCTTCTACACTTTCAGCCCAAATTATTATGGATTGACCACCAGTTGTAATGTAGGCTTAGGCAACATGTTGGCCAAGGGGTTGGTACTGTTGCCTCACAACAACAAGGTCCTGGGTTCGAACCCCAGGCCATCCCAAGTTCTTTCTGTGTGGATAATAATAATAATTTTATTTATATAGCACCTTTCTAAAACAATATTAAAAAGTGCTTCACAAAAAAAAAAACCCAGATAAACCCAGACAAGGCAGGAGTAAGAGTAAGATCAAATAAGAGTGAAAATAAAAATAAAAACAAATATCAAACATTTGTAAAAGCTTTCATAAAAAGAAAAGTTTTAAGACAAGATTAAAAGAAGCTAGTGACTTAGTTCGTCTTAGCTCAGCAGGAAGAGAGTTCCATAGTGTGGGGTCTCTAACAGCAAAAGCCCCATTACCTTTTGTAACCAACCGAGACCTGGGAATAACTAGCAGGGCTCCATCTGCAGACCTTAATGGTCGAGGGGGGGACATACCAAGTCAATAAATCACAAATGTATGAAGGAGCAATACCATTTAAAGCCTTAAAAGTGAGCAGTAAAATTATAAAATCATGCCTCCTTGTCCCTGTAAGGAGCCGAGCAGCAGCATTTTGTACCAACTGCAGACGGTGGAGGGAGCCCTTGCTGATACCAGTGCATTACAGTAGTCCAGCCGAGAAAAGATAAAAGCGTGTACAGCTTTTTGCAAATCGGCAATTGATAAAAATTACCTAATTTTGGAGATCAGCTTGAGTTGGAAAAAGCATGACTGAACAAAATGTTTAATTTGATTGTCAAAACTGAGGTTAGCATCAAATATTACCCCAAGATTCCTAGTAGGCTGTTTAAGACTACCTGACAGACCAACAAGATTAGTAGCAAACGGACTGATGGAATTTTCGGGACCGAACAGAATGACCTCTGACTTATCATCATGAAATTTAAGAAAATTATTGGACATCCAGAATCTAATGTCAGTGAGGCAAGTTGTGAGATTTAATAGGGCGCTAGGATATGTAGGTTTTAGTGGCATGTATAACTGAGTGTCATCAGCATAAAAATGGTAGAGCACATCATGATTTTGAATGACCTGGCCAAGGGGCAGCATGTACATAGAGAAGAGAAGGGGGCCAAGAACTGTGCCTTGAGGGACACCACAACTCAACTGGGCCACTGAGGAGGTAGAGTTACCCAGAACAACAGGAAAAGTTCTGTTGGTGAGGTATGAGCATAATAAGTTAAGAGTCGAGCCCTTGATGCTAACCCAAGTCTCTAAGCGATGTAAAAAGATGTTGTGATCAACCGTGTCAAAGGCAACACTTAAGTCCAAAAGAACTAAAATCGAGCAGTCATTCTGTCTGCATTCAAATATTCAAGTTCAAATTCAGCTTTATCATATCTTGCAAAACAGCAGTTTCTCCAGGTGTTTACAGACAATGTTGAGAATAAAGAAATCACACAAGCACAAATCACACAAAGGTGTCCGGGTAGCGTAGCGGTCTATTCCGTTGCCTACCAACACGGGGATCGCCGGTTCGAATCCCCGTGTTACCTCCGGCTTGGTCAGGCATCCCCACAGACACGGCCAATTGTGTCTGTGGGTGGGAATTGGCCATGTCTGTGGGTGGGGAGCCGGATGTGGGTATGTGTCCTGGTTGCAGCACTAGCGCCTCCTCTGGTCGGTTGGGGCACCTGTTCGGGGGGGGGGGGGATAACGTGATCCTCCCACGCGCTACATCCCCCAGTGAAACTCCTCACTGTCAGGTGAAAAGAAGCGGCTGGTGACTCCACATGTATCGGAGGAGTCATGTGGTAGTCTGCAGCCCTCCCTGGATCAGCAGAGGGGGTGGAGCAGCGACTGGGATGGCTCGGAAGAGTGGGGTAATTGGCCGGATACAATTGGGAAGAAAAACCCCAAAAAAAAAACACATTCTACGACACTCCTTCATTTAGACTGAGGTCATTTTAAAAATTTAAGTACACCTTTATAGAAGATATTCCCACTCGGCAGACATTGAGTGTTTCCAAATGACCTCTGGGTATTGCAGGAATGGCTGAATCTAAAACTTGACTATAGGCAGAAAAATGTAATTTTCTTGCCAATACTGGATTCATTTAAATTTTTTTGATTCTGTGAATTCAGGTAACATTCAAGACTGACACAGGATCCATAATAATGATGCTGACATGTTGCCTGAGTGTCTTACCTGTTTTGGCGTGCAGGGGATTCCAGAGCTGGTGGGCAAGAGTGAGAGTCTGTAAGACAAAACGTTCTAAGTTCACACTTTCCTTCACATATGACTACAAAACTGCAGCTGAACATACGAGATGTTGAAAGAGGAGGAAAAGGCGGCTGGCTCACTGGCTGCAGGCTGGACGTGCTCCATCCATGCGGTGTGATAACCAACCACATTCACATGCTGCAAACCGGACAGCACTTTGGCCTCCCGCAGGACCTGCAGGAAAGTCAAAGGACACGCAAACTCATGAGTACTGTTGATCTGTGGACTTAATGCTGGAGGATGGTCCCTGAGCTGGTCTGTCGGAGTGAGGTCCCAAAAGCCCACCTTCATGCAGTCTTCTGTTGAAACTTTCTTAATGAGAATTTTCTTCACAGCGTAGCTCTGGCCATCTAGCTTGTTAATAACCTGCAACATGAACACACGTAGAAAAGAAAAGGAACACAATTCACTGTGGGTTTTAGGTGAAGACATTAGTCCTGCTGTCCATGTGTTGGCTGTTCTAGAATGAAGTAGACAGAGCAAAGTACCTTGAAAACGCTGCCATAGGATCCTTTGCCGAGTCTACAGATTTCCACAAACTCGCTGAGATATCGTGACGTCTGTGCCTGGAACAGGCCCTCTTTAGGCCTGTGGGGATGTTAAAAGTAATCTCAAACACAGGTTTTATTCCTTAAAGAATAAAAAATTTGAAAATTATGAGTACTCCCACCTCACAGTCAGGCTTTGTGCATCTGCATTAAGAAGTTGTGGACCCTGGAAGATATCAATGAGCAACATCTGTTTTTACCACACAGGAAACAACAAAGAAAAACTGACTGACAAACCAAAACACATCTGTGCAGGTGTCCCCACAAGCTGGCAAGCCTGCTGAGCTGAAATAAACACAAACAGCACAGTTACGGTACATTCATGCATTTATTCACCACAGTCCCTTACTCCAGTTCAGGGATGACAGTTCACTCAAACAGCCAAAACATGGTCTCTCATCTCCCAGTCCCAAACCCAAGAGCAGTTTCAAGTCTGTAATTCACCCCAGTGATCAGAGAAATCCTCACCAACGTGGGAAAAACACAAACTGAGATCCGACCCAGGAACCTCTCACAACGAGGCAACAGTGCAAATCACTAATCCTCCAATTCTGATTCTGGTACATTTATCATTTATCTGATTCTGGTACATTTATCATATAATATTATGATGTAGATATCAACATAAGAGCCAGTCTTAAACCTGCTACAAGGAGGGGCATCCGGGTGGCATGGCGGTTTATTCCACTGCCTACTAACATGGGGATCGCTGGTTCGAATCCCCGTGTTACCTCCGGCTTGGTCAGGTGTCCTGACAGACACAACTGGTCGTGTCTGCTGGTGAGAAGCCGGATGTCGGTATGTATCCTGGTCACTGCACTAGCACCTCCTCTGGTTGGTCGGGGCGCCTGTTAAGGTGGGGAGGGGGAACTGGGGGGGATTAGCTGATCCTCCCGCGCACTACGTCCCCCTGATGAAATTCCTCACTGTCAGGTGAAAAGAAGCGGCTGGTGACTCCACATGCATCAGAGGAGGCATGTGGTAGTCTGCAGCCCTCCCCAGTTCAGCAGAGGGGGTGGAGCAGCGACCGAGGCGGCTCGGAAGAGTGGGGTAATTGGCCCAGAAAAAAAAAAGGGGGGGGGGATCCTAAAAAAAAATGAAGAAGCTAGAACAGGGAGTTTTGGATTTTAGTTGACTTTGTGCCCCAATGTGGACAAAGGTGGTTCTGTTTTACAGAAGAAGGATGTCTGGTGTACTAGTTCAGTCGAGAAGACTGAGAGATGGGTGGTGTTTTGCTGAAGGATGATGTCTGGTGTACTAGTTCGGTAGAGAAGACTGAGAGATGGGTGGTGTTTTGCTGAAGGATGATGTCTGGTGTACTAGTTCGGTAGAGAAGACTGAGAGATGGGTGGTGTTTTGCTGAAGGATGATGTCTGGTGTACTAGTTCGGTAGAGAAGACTGAGAGATGGAGTGGTGTTTTAGAAAAACAGCTGTTTGTCAGATATACAGCCATGAGCTAATGTAGTATCTCTAGTTGTGGCTATACATCCCATCTGTGTTACGTAAATCATTTGGTCAGATCTGACAGGGAATCCAACCTGCAGACAAATATTAGGAACTGTTGCACAGTAATATCTCGTAACCCAGCCACTGAGGATGCACAAGCCAGTGCATCCTTAGTGCCGGTCCCAAGCCCGGACAAATGGGGAGGGTTGCGTCAGGAAGGGCATCCGGCATAAAATCTTTGCCAAATCAAATATGCGGATCATAAATTACGGATGATCCGCTGTGGCGACCCCTAACGGGAGCAGCCGAAAGTAGTAGTAGTAGTAGTAGTTGCACAGTAATATCTCGTCATCTTGTGGATGGTTTCCTTTTGTTATGTTGCTCATACAGAGGGATCAAAAGTAAATCGAGACTGACACATCATCAGTGAAAAGGTGAGTGAGTTTAAGGTGGGAATCGGACCAGTAGTGAATCCAGTCACTGTGACCAGTACTGAACATGCTGACCGTGTGTGCATGTACCTGTGGAAGCACGGAGGACCTGGCAGCATGCAGCAGCTCGGTGAAGGCCCGGTTGTGCTGCAGTCTAACGGTGCTGAACTCATCGCTGATGGCCAACGGTGAGAGGAGGTTCATGGCAGCCAAGTGCTGGCCAATGACTGTTGGAAAAGAAAAGGAATACGTGCACACAAAACGCATAAACAATCACATGACAAGCTGCTGAGTGATACACAGCCTTATTAAACACGGTGGCAGAACTGTGCATGTGTCACCAGCAGTGACGCTCTGCAGCCACTACAACACATGTGTAAAAAGTTTGTCCTCCTAATGACACGCCACCCCGTTCACCGGAGCACCCAGAGGAAACCCCCGCAGACACGGGGAGAACATGCAAACTCCACACAGGGGACGACCCGGGACGACTCCCGAGGTTGGACTACCCTGGGGCTCGAACCCAGGACCGTCTTGCTGTGAGGCAACCGTGGTAACCACTGCGCTACCGTGCCGCCCAACATAAAAACATAAAAACAAAACAATAATATCAGATTGAAATGAACAATAAATCTACACAACAAACAAATTCTCATAAACAAACAAATTAAATATTGAATGTTTACAAAGGAGTAGGAGGAAGTATACACTTACTTATTCCTACCCCTTCCCCACTACTCATCAATTAACTCAATCTTATGTACAATTTATATAAACAATTATCCCAATTCTGTGTACAATCCAAATAGTGCCATTAAGATGAAACTTGAACAGTTATCACAGCCCTTCCTCATCCCTGCACCTCTTAAAAATCATGTTTTGCACATCTGTCTGAACTGAATAGTGTTTGTACTTTGAGTTCCACATCCAAGATCCAAACACACTCTTCATAGTTGTGCGAACAGAGTTTCTTTAAACCTTCCTCTCAAACTATAACCCCTCTCTGTCGAAGGGCACCTTTTCTATAATTTACTAGTAAATTATTTCTTGCTTTGTACATTAACTGTGCCGTGTTAAATTCTACAAGATCCATGAACTTCAAGACACGTGAGTTGAAAAATGGAGAACCGTGACGGTGTTCTGGAACGAAACGTCCACCACCAACACTGACGTAGTCTAAAGTACCTTTGAAAAGCATGCGGGAGCGTGTCGGGTCACTCTCGTAGACGAAGCACAGGTGCTCCAGCAGGGACCCCAGCAGGAGGTGGTTGGGGATGGCGGAGGCAAACTCCTGGATGGAGGGATAACTCTCACCAGCCGCCCGCAGTTCAAAGTTATCGCTGTCAGAGGCTGTCAGTACGAACAGGAGAGGATTAGAAAGAGGACATATCGGGTTTGGGATGTTGGTCAAAGATAAGGTATGAGAAAGAGGAATCAGCTGGTTTGGTGCGCTGTTGGAAGTCTGACAGACAAAAACCATGGTGCTGTAGCTCAGTTCTTACCATGACGCCTGTCCTGAGCACCCAACATATCAAATGACAGCCAGGGACTTTATCCTCCAACCGCTCGGCTGAAGCTAAATGAAATTCACACATTTGTGTCTACGCTGCACTTCCTCTTAGCAGAAAATAAAACACGGCTGTCTTACCTTCAATGATGACTCTTGCTATCATCTCAATAAGGTGTTTTTCCCCTGCCTCCATTCTTTCTGTACGTGGTACTTCAAGCAACCCGGAGCTGGGTAGCCCAAGACTGCCCTAAGAAGCTCTAAAGGCGGTGAGTAAAAGCATCTTCTTGGTACATGCTGGGGTGTGCTGGGTGGTTATGCTTATCTGACTACACCAGTATGCACCGGCCCCTCGACCCACATGCAGGGTGCCAGAAAGAAAAGGAGTGGCCATATACGTAGTTGGGCCAAGTTCACATAGACTTTTTATTCTAGATCCTGTAAGCTGGGTGAGGAAACAGTCTGAACTGATTATTGGAACGTGGAAGTGCATCAAGGCTTAAACCTGGACTCACCGCCTCACACCTGCTTTCATCTGTGATTTATGATGTGTGTTTTTCTTGCCCTTTTGTGTGTGTTTAAGCGGGAGAGTACTGCTGGCATCGTGTGTGGCTGTCGCTTCTCCCTCTCGTAGCCCCCCTTCACACCCACCCCTGTATGTCTGCCCCCCCTTCCCATCTACCCCTGTATGTCTGCCCCCCCTTCCCATCTACCCCTGTATGTCTGTGTTGTGTTTATCCGCTGTCTTGTTTCACCCCGTTTATTGTAAAGCCACTGTGAGTGCTAGAAAAGCACTATATAAGTTTAATTTATTATTAAAGCTTTAATGGTCAATGGCAAAACTCGAGGATTTTGAATTTATTCTACAGACTTTAATATACTCTTGTTTTTTTCAGGTTAGGGTAAGGGGTTATGGGTGAGGGTTAGGGGTTAAGGTTAGAATCAAGTTCTAAACTCACTGAACTTGTAAAGTCTTGTGTTACTGTATTGTTGTCTCCCTGTTCTTTATGTATGTTGAGCTGTATGTATAGTATATGTACATGTATTTACTGTATGAAGCTCCGTACAAAAAGGGCAAAAATACCGTCTTGTAGGAAAATAAAGTATCTGTCTATCTGTCTATCTTTCTAAGCTCAGAGAACCAAAACTAGCTTGCCATGTTTTAACCTTTACATGATTTTTTTAAACCTGTATGTCAGCAAACTCACTCAAAAGATCTGTAGCAAGAGTAGGGTGCAGGTGGAGGAGAGCCTGGAGAGGTGGAGGTATGCACTGGAGAGAAGAGGAATGAAAGTCAGTAGGAGCAACACGGAATACCTATGCATGAATGAGAGGGAGGACAGTGGAATGGTGAGGATGCAAGGAGTAGAGGTGACGAAGGCATATGAGTTTAAATAGTTGGGGTCAACTGCCCAAAGTAACGGGGAGTGCAGAAGAGAGGTGAAGAAGAGAGTGCAGGCAGGGTGGAGTGGGTGGAGAAGAGTGTCAGGAGTGATTTGTGACAGAAGGGAGGTAATGAAGGTGGATGAGTTTAAATACTTGGGGTCAATCAGAATACTTTATTTATCCCCGAGGGGAAATATACACTACCCCGAATAAGTAGACACGTTAGCCCTTGGCTAATGGGTCGGACCCTTTAGTCAACTGGTTAACATAGTCTCCCATGGTGCGGGGGACCCAGGTTCGTGTCCTGGCTGTGGTGGTTCCCGGACTGCCCCCCGAATTCGCTACATTGGTGTCAGACTGTCCAGAGTAACGGGGAGTGTAGAAGAGAGGTGAAGAAGAGAGTGCAGGCAGGGTGGAGTGGGTGGAGAAGAGTGTCAGGAGTGATGTGTGACAGAAGGGTACCAGCAAGAGTTAAAGGGAAGGTTTACAAGATGATAGTAAGACCAGCTATGTTGTATGGTTTGGAGACAGTGGCACTGATGAAAAGACAGGAGGAGGAGCTGGAGGTGGCAGAGATGAAGATGATAAGATTTTCACTGGGAGTGATGAAGGAGGACAGGATTAGGAACGAGTATATTAGAGGGACCGCTCAGGTTGGACGGTTTGGAGACAAAGCAAGAGAGACAAGATGGAGATGGTTTGGACATGTGTGGAGGAGAGATGCTGGGTATACTGGGAGAAGGATGCTGAATATGGAGCTGCCAGTGAAGAGGAGAAGAGGAAGGCCAAAGAGGAGGTTTATGGATGTGGTGAGGGAGGACATGCAGGTGGCTGGTGTGACAGAGGAAGATGCAGCGGTCAGGAAGAGATGGAAACGGATGATCCGCTGTGGCGCCCCCTAACGGGAGCAGCTGAAAGTAGTAGTAGTGGTAGTAGTAGTAATAGTAGTAGTAATTGAGAAGACATGAGTTCTTTTTTTAATCAACATTCTGATCAAATCTCCATTCCAGTTGGTGGTGGTAATACACCAAATTGTATTAACCGCCAATAAACCTAAAAGAATCACTACACAGTTAAGAAAACAACAAGAACAAGAAGAAGAAGAAGAAGAAGAAGCTGCTTACTGTCAAACTGCGCCTCTTCATCGTCTTCCTCGGTGGTCATAGTGAACACGTTCGCCCCGTACTTGCTGACGGTTGTAAGGCCGCCGCGCTTAACCAGCAGGTGGTTAACGTTACTGTTACTGCCGCTGCCGCTGCCGCCGCCGCCGCTGGAACCTTCTCCTGAGCCGAACCCCGGAGCGAACATGGCGCGGAGACTCGGGACCTACTCTGGTAAGCTCTCCACAACATGTGCCTCCTATCCACCATGGGACGCCTTCCACACCTGACCGTGCTCCCTCTGAGGTCTAGACGTTATCCCGCGAACCCGCAAAGTAGAGTTGAGCACTTGTCAGGGCGCCCGCCATGCCCCTCCCGACGGCCATGACACACAGCGGCAGGTTTAGAAACTCTCTGACAATACAAAGGAAAATAAAAATATATCAATCAATAAATACTCACGTTGAAATAACAACAATACGTAGAAACAAGTTTTATATCCCAATGAAAGCATGAGTTAATAGTTAATGTTGAGCCTGTATCCAAATGTAAATGCAGGACAATTTAGCCTTTACGTTTTTTTACAGTATTTTTGTTGAAACACACTCCCTACCATCTCTAACGCGCTTTCCCATTTGACGCTGCTGCTTCTTCTTCTACTACTCTTTTTTCTTTTTTTAAGGTTCATGCCACCACCTACTCCACCGGAGTGTACAGTAGGTGGCGGTATGCACTTCAAAGTTGTTTGTGATCCGCCAGTAAACCGAGAGGAGGAGGAGGAGAAGGCGAAGAAGAAGAAGAAGAAGGCGAAGGAGAAGAAAACTTTATAACGAAGCTAGAAGAACTCCGCTACAATGTAGCGGTTTGGTTCTCCACCCGTCTAAATCTCCCTCCTCTTCATCCTGCCAGCTAACCGCCTTCCCCCTGCCCCTAAACCCCCCCCCCACTCCAACTCCCTCCCCCCAAATGCTCAGAATCACCTGAAATGCCGAGAAATGGTTTTTAGCCATTTTTAGAAAATGCACATTTTGCATAATTATGCATAATTGTTATAATTATTTTAATTTTCTGCTATTTTTCTGGTCCTCTCTGGAACAATACCTACCACCTCCAAAAAAAAATTAGGATCATAAGTGCATTTTTGCAAAAATGCATATATTTTGCATAAATGGCAAAAAATTTCTAAGTCCCAGAAAAAAAAATTATAGGCGAAAAAAATCAAAGATGCTCAGAATCATCTGAAATGCCCAGAAAAGTGGTTTTTAGCCATTTTTAGAAAAATGCATATTTTGCATATTTGTGCATAATTAATTATGCATAATTTTAATTTTCTGCTATTTTTTATAGGTGCCCCTGGTCATCCCCAATAACCTGCAAAAAGAATCAAGGCCTCAAGTGCTTTAGTTTGGCCGTTTATAGACTCTCACACAGACACACACCACACACCAGACACACATTGTGAAAATACAGTAGATTATATCCTGGATAGTAAGCCTCTTTCGTTTAAGTATCTAAATAAAGCCCTTTACCCCTGTAATTGTTTGTCCCCTGTCGCTAACAAACCTCTGATGCTCCGCTCCCGTCCCATATCGACCACCCTGCCCTTCCTCTTTCCCCACACGGACTCCCTACAGCCCCTCAGCACATGTTCCACGGTTTCCTTGCAGTTACAAGTCTCACATTTACCTGGCAGTCCTTGTCATGGTAAAGGTGCACCGAGTCCTGTTTGTTCTCCTCTCAGCCTAGAAAATAAATCATCTTTCCTACATTTACCCCTCCTACTTGGCTAGCTGCTCATGTGTTCATCTCAGAACTCGTGTTCGTGGTATGGACGGGCAGTGTGCGTTAAACAGTGGTTCAGCGGTAAAGCACACCTATTCAAGCCTTTTTGGTGAGTCCGAGCCATCGTACTAATTAAGGATCTTGGGAACAACTTCAACTCAAAAATACGAAATATCTTTGACAACATTGCTCCTGTTAAAACTAAAAACACAGAAAAACAAAAAGCCCCCTGGAGAAAGGGAGTGGTTGTTAGGCAGCTTGAGAGAGACTGTTGCCAGGCAGAACGACAGCGGAGAAAGACTAAACTTCAGATTCACCATGAAATTCACAAGGATAGACTGAACAAGTACTGCAAAAAATAAAATAAACAGGCCAGACAGTCTTTTTTTCTCTAAAATCATTAATGAAGAAATTAACAATAGTAAAGTGCTTTTCTCTACTATTGATCAACTTATTAATCCACCATCTACAAACCCACCAGAGATGCTGTCCACTGAAAAATGTGAGCAATTCGCTACATTCTTCAATAACAAAAGTATTGCCATTAGACAGAACATTAGTGCTTCAAGATCCAGTAATGAACCTACCCTCTAGTTGTCCAGAAATGTCACTGGAGCCATGTCTCACTTTGACCCTCTAGATCTTAAAAGTCTAGACAATATTGTTAGGCAGCTCAGGTCCTCCACCTGCTGCTTGGATCCTCTCCCTACCACATTTTTAAAAAATGTTTTTAATTGCCTGGCACACGATGTCTTAACTGCTCTCTTCAGGCAGGTATATTTCGTGCAGCACTTAAGACAGCTGTCATTAACCCACTTCTGAAGAAGAACAACCTTGATGCGACAGCCATTGCCAACTACAGGCCCATGTCCAACTTACCATTCCTCAGCAAAATACTTGAAAAAACAGGTTTTTCTCAAGTCAATAACTATTTAATATCAAAAAACCTTCTAGCCATTTATCAGTCAGGTTTTCGATCTCACCATACACACAAACGGCACTTATCAAAGTTGTAAACGATCTACATATGAACACAGATTCTAAAAAATTGTCTGTTCTTGTCCTCCTGAATCTCAGTGCCGCCCTCGAAACTGCTGATCATTATATTTTGCTAGAGAGATTAGAAAAATGGGTCGGCCTCTCTGGCCCTGTTCTGAGCTGGTTTAGAACATACCCACAGGACAGGCAGTTCTTTGTGTCTATTGGAGATTTCTCCTTGGACAAAGTGGGTATAATTTGTGGGGTACCCCAAGGTTCGATTCTTGGACCATTATTATTTAATCTCTATATGCTCCCACTTGCACATGTTATACAGAAACACAAAATAAATTGTAATGGAACGTTTTCTTTTATTTTTAGAGCCCCCCTGCCACAAGGGCATAGTTCCATTATCTTTAGAGTCTTTTGCCTTCTAGTGGCATAGATAAATACTGCAGTTTCAGCTACTTCCTTTTCCTGTGACAACAAAGACAATGGTGTGTCTTCAGTGCAGCAATATTCATGCTCCATCATTGCTAGAATCTTTATTTTGAAGTATTTTTTACATATTTGCTACAGTTTGTATAATTTTGGTAACATGTATGACAGCACATTTTAATGATGGCATTCAGACTATACTTTTGATGCTAGCATAAATACAGTGTTCAATGCAATGCCTGATTAGTTACAACTTACATGTTATTTCTGCAAAGAACATGTTAGTTTTATACTTACCTTTGTTTCCTGAAAAATAGAGGATTATTTATCCTAACTGTAACTCTAGATCGAGTAAGCTATTTTCTATTGTATACCGATGTATGCTTTTCTGTATGTTTATTTTCAGTTTCACACTTCCTTGTTATTAAATCCCGTCCATATACAACACTGGTCTGTTCCTTGGAGGATATGATCCAGGAGAGAGTTTAGCTGGCTGTAAAAACCCAATATAAGACAAGAGTCACACTGGGTGTAGCAGTACAGTGAAAAGATCGCACTCTGCGAGGGACATCAACTAGCTGTCGGACTCTGACATGGCAGCCAGAGGTCAGTAACTGATAAAGCCTTTTCAAGTCACGCACTCATCGATATAATGGAAAATTTAGAGCCTCAAGGTCAAGACAGCGAGGAGAATAAGTCACTCTCCTCTCACTCCTTAAAGTCCTCAAAATCTTCAAGAAAGCTGAATGTTAGATCGTCTGCAGGATCTTCAAAAGATCGTCTGCATCAACTAGAGCCAGTGTGGCAGCAGCACTAGCTGAAGCACAGGCTGCTAAAGCCAGAGCAGCCTATGCTGACAAAGAAATGAACATTAAATTAGAGAAAGCTCGCATAGAAGCTAATGCAAATGTTGAAAAGGTCCGCTTAGATGCAACTCTTGATGCACTTCAAGCCAAGAAAGAAGCTGACACTTTCATGGCCAAAGCAGAGATAATGCAGTCTGCTGCTGCTCAGCTTATTGCAGATCGAAGTCAAGAGTTAGAGTTTTTGCCCATCCAAGTAGCCCCACAGCAGAAAGTGAGTGAGTACATAAATAAACACGCAAACAACTACTCTGAGCTCACGCAAAGACAGAAAGACATGTCCACTCAGCATGATGACGTCACCCCTCAACAAAAACAAGTGAAACCTTCACCAGAGTTCACATCTTACTTCAGACAAGATCCAAATCAGTACCACTCATCACCACCAGGTGGCAGTAAACCGGCGCTGCAAAGAGATACACTTCAACAATGTCTTTCCTACAGCTAGCCACACCCACAGTGGAGGTGTAACCCAAACCTTGCACCTACTGACAACACCACCAGTGACCTTGCCAGGTTCCTAGCAAAGAGCCAGCTGGTAACTGGAGGACTGACTAAGTCTGATGACAAGCCGGAGAATTATCTCAGCTGGAAGGCTACCTTCAGAGTACCATTGCAGACCTTGGTTTTACTGCCAGTGAAGAAGTAAACCTGCTCATCAAGTGGCTGGGCCCAGAGTCTTCAGAACATGCTAGAAGGGTCAAAGCAGTCAACATTTCATCCATCTCTTGGTCTATGTATGATCTGGACAAGACTCGAAGAATGCTATGGCTCAACAGAAGCAATAGAAAGAGCCTTGTTCTCTAGAATAGAGAACTTCCCAAAGCTCTCCAGCAAAGAACCTCAAAAGCTCCGCAAGCTATCAGACTTGCTCTTAGAACTGTCAGCTGCAAAGCTAGGTGGATATTTACCTGGTTTAAGTTACCTTGACACAGCCAGGGGAGTAGGTCCAATTGTGGAGAAGCTACCCTTTCACCTCCAAGAAAAGTGGACAAAAGTTGGGTCAAGATTTAAAGAAGAGCATAGAGTGGCCTTCCCACATTTCTCTGTCTTTTCTGAGTTTGTGCAGAAAGAGTCCAGAGCAAGGAATGACCCAAGCTTTACAACAGCTTCTATCTCCTCTGTCAGCTTCAAGAAAGAAAAGCCCCTGGGTGATTACAACAGAAAGCCATCAGTTACAGTGCACAAGATAGACGTGTCAGCAGAGGTAACCACAAAAGTAGAAAGGGTAGTTGAAGATCTAAACAAACATTGTCCCATACATCACAAGCCGCACCCACTGAAAAGATGTAGAGGTTTCAGGGTGATGCTGCTTGAAGACAGAAAGAAGTTCATCAAAGACAACATCTGCTACCGACCACTTCACTCTGCTGCCTCGGGACGCCTGGTTGCCCCATCACTCAGAGGCCCCTGCTGCCGATCGACCCGGTCAAGGCTCTTTTCTGTCCTGGCCCCACAGTGTGAACTCCCCACTGATATCAGGACAGCAGAGTCGCTGCCCATCTTTCGGCACAGGTTGAAAACTCACCTCTTGAAGAACTACTACCCTGTTACTTGCTCTTAGCACTTATTGTATTCACTCATAAAAAAAAATCTCTTTCTTGCGCTTTTACTTTAGCACTGGTTTTGCTCTTAGGTGCTTGTTTTAGATGCACTTATGACCTCTGATGACTAGTAGTTTTCCTGATTTCCTACGTTAAATGCACTTATTGTAAGTCGCTTTGGATAAAAGCGTTGGCTAAATGACTGTAATGTAATGTAATGTAATGCTACAGTTGCCTTGCATCCACCAGTCACCAGGCAAAAGACTGTAATGTCACCATCAGGTGTGTGGAGTGTGAGATTGAGAGGCACTCGGCAGCTCTTCACCCTGGCCCAGCGCCACAGACAACCGAGCCCATCTCTGCCCCTAAACAGCATGGTGGGGAGGAAGCAAGCTCATCAAAGCTAGACGTTACAGCAACGTGTACAAAGCTATGTGGAAATGGATTCACAGGAAAATCCTGCTTGAAGATTTGCCTTGTGCATGTCTCCCCTGAAGGTCAGCGACACAACAGCAAGAAGATGTACGCAATTTTGGATGACCAAAGTAATCTGTCCCTTGAAAAGACTGAGTTTTTTTACATGTTTGACATTCACAGCACTGTTGAACCATACACCCTGAGGACCTGTGCTGGCGTAGTAGAAACGTCAGGTAGAAGAGCTTGCAGCTACACAATAGAGTCAGTAGATGGGGAAAAGTGAGTTTTCCTCTCCCTTCGCTCATTAAGTGTAATGCTATCCCTAACAACAGGGATGAAATACCCACTCCTGAAGCCGCACAACACCACCGCCACCTGAGGTCAATAGCTGCTGAGATACAGCCCCTCGACCTAGATGCAGACATCCTCCTGCTCATTGGACGGAACCTTCTGAGAGCTCACAAGGTGAGAAAGCAGCTCAGTGGCAGAGACAACGACCCATACGCACAGAAGCTCGACCTGGGCTGGGTTATCATAGGCGATGTGTGCATCGGCAGTGCTCACAAGCCAACTGAAGTGAGTGCTCTAAAAACGCATGTGTTAGATAATGGACGCCCAAGCCTTCTCACCCCCTGTGACAGCCGCATCAATGTGAAGAAGAACTTCAGTCTGAGTTACTTGAAAGCCACTCCCCATCAACTTCAGGCTTCAAGCCCATACTCAAGACCCACTGAAGAGCGTTTAGGAGAAACTGTATTTCGCTGCACTGATACCGACAACCAGCTTGCGCCATCTGCGTGGATTTCCTCCGGGCACTCTGGTTTCCTCCCACAGTCCAAAGACATCAGGTGAATTGGCCGTACTAAATTGCCCCTAGGTATGAATGTGTGTGTGTGTGTGTGTGTGTGTGTGTGGGCCCTGTGTGATGGCCTGGTGGCCTGTCCAGGGTGTCTCCCTGCCTGCCGCCCAATGACTGCTGGGATAGGCTCCAGCACCCCCACGACCCTGAGAGCAGGAGAAGTGGATCAGATAATGGATGGATGGAGACTAGACTACTGTAATGGACTATTCACCGGCCTCACAAAATCAGTTGTGCGCCAACTACAGTTGATTCAAAATGCGGCAGCATCTGTTCTCACCAGATCTAAAAAGTATGAACACATTACACCTGTTCTTAGATCTCTGCATTGGCCCCCTGTCAAATACCACGATCGATTTTAAAATTCTGTTAATTGTATACAAAGTGCTAAATTGCCTTGCACCACACTATAAAAAAGACATGCTGATTACGTACAAACCAGCAAGAACTCTCAGGTCCAATGGCAGTGGTCTTTTAACCATCCCTCGTGCTAGGTCTAGAGCAGGGGAAGCTGCATTTTGTATTTACGCCCCAAGTAGATGTAACGCCCTGCCTGAGGACCTGAGAGAGGCCCCCAACACTGGACACATTTAAAACAGGTTAAAAACCTTACTTTTTTCACTCGTATCGCCCCAACTGGCACCTAAACTCTCAAACTGCGGGTTGTATCATACAACGCAGGCGGCCTGCGTGTAGGACAAAGTGCTGCGGATAAATCAAGACGTTTGGTGGTTGACACACTGCTGGACGAGTGTGATATTCTGTGCATACAAGAGACCTGGCTTGCCAAACAGGACTTAGACAGACCGAACACTATACACGAGGACTTCCATGGTGCTGGTGAAATAGTACGAGGTAGGATACCTGGTGGTGTGGCTATACTCTGGAACTGTAAATACGACCCACTGGTTAAGCTGGTAGTTTAAATGTTGAAGTTTATAATTTTAAATATATATACACCTTATGAATCCTATGAGACTGAGGATGAGGGCTAGCCTTTGCTCATTCTTTTATTGAGGACAGCGACTCAACTTGTGTCTATGTAATTGGGGATTTTAATGCGGCCTAGCCAGATAACAATTCTATATTTGCAAAACATCTGCTGCAGTTTTGTAATGATAGCAATTTAATTCGATCTAGCAAAGCATTCTTGCCTGATAAGAGTTTTACTTATGTAAGTGAAGCGTGGCATACGACTTCTTGGCTTGACCATTGTACGTGTACAGCAGATGCCCAGCAGATGTGTGTGTGTTTTGTATATTTTGATATTTGTACATATATTCTGCACTAACACCTGCTGATATGTACATTTATTTTCTGTATTTGCACTTTTATGATTGAGTTGCAATTGTATTGTCATTTCATGTAAATCACATTGTGTTGCCCTGTGTATTAAATGTGCTACATAAAGTTCGACTTGACTTGCCTCCTGTGCTTGCCTTCCTACACTATCTACCTGTTATAGTTCCAATTGATTTTAAAAATGTATTGCTCACTTTTAAGGCCTTAAGTGGTCTTGCTCCTTCATACATTTGTGATTTATTGACCTGGTATACACCCTCAGCCAGTAAGACTCGCAGACCTCTGTAAAGGTTTTGGATGGGACATTAACAAGAGAGTCTAACAGCACAAATTAGACACTATACGACACAGTTCAGCAGTTATTAGCGGCATTCCCCCATGGATATTTCCACAACCCAAAGTGAATCTTCAAATATTAGAAAGGAGGGAGTGGACAGAGAGGAATATTGACACAGGTACTCGGTTCAAGAATACCTGAAGAAGAGCTACTGTAATTATCGAAATTTTTACAGATGGATCAAAACACTCAAATGATGAGTACGTAGGAGTGTGCGTTTACATGCCAGACTTCGATAAAGGCCTTGTTTAGAGAAGGCGAGACTGGGGAACCCATAGCGCCACCACGCCTCTGCTTGTAGTACTGCCCCCTGTAGGTGAAGTACGTAGACTGAAGACACAGCTTCAGGAGCAGACACACTCGGTCAGTGTTAAGGGTGGTGCTATTGCTAAGGGTGGGGTTGCCCTGTAATTTCATACGGACCACCTGCAGTCAGTTGGGACTGAAGACGTCACTTAGTTGAGTGGTGAAACGTATCTGTCAATAGACCTCGTGTCCAGATGACCTGATTCCACCTTCTTTGATACCCAGAATATAACTTTATAAAGCCATGACGTTACACGCTCCAGTAGGCGGCATGCACTTTTAACGTTGGTTTGTTGTCCGCCAGTGAAGAAGAAGAAGAAGAAGAAGAAGCGTGTCAGAACTATGAGGCAGAAAGAAGGCGTTTGACTCAAAATCTCAGGAAAATAAAAGTACACTTTGATTTAGTAGATATTCTACAGAAGAATTCCACTGAGTGTTATAAAATCTTGTTTCAGTTTCTTAGAGTAACTAATTTAATTATGAAGATTTGGGGGTTTTCAGGTGGGGGAGGGAATAGTGTAAAAATAGACACTGATCCACACTCTGGTCACGCTGATCCACACTGCCACCAGCTGGTGGCGGTAATGCACTAATTGTTTGCCAACCGCCAATAAACAAGAAGAAGAAGAAGACGAAGAAAAAACAGAAAAAGAAGAAGAAGACGCGCGTTAGGCTATATTGTCAGAAATGAGGCAGAAAGAAGGCGTCTGACTCAAAATCTCAGGAAAATAAAAGTACACTTTGATTTAGTAGATATTCTACAGAAGAATTCCACTGAGTGTTATAAAATCTTGTTTCAGTTTCTTAGAGTAACTAATTTAATTATGAAGATTTGAGGGTTTTCAGGTGGGGGAGGGAATAGTGTAAAAATAGACACTGATCCACACTGAATGCAACAATTGTTTGCCAACCGCCAATAAACAAGAAGAAGAAGAAGAAGAAGGAGAAGACGAAGAAAAAACAGAAAAAGAAGAAGACGCGCGTTACGCTATATTGTCAGAAATTGAGGCAGAAAGAAGGCGTCTGACTCAAAATCTCAGTAAAACAAAAGTACAATTTGATTTAGTAGATATTCTACAGAAGAGTTCAACTGAGTGTTATAAAATCTTGTTTCAGTTTCTTAAAGCAACTAATTTAATTATGAAGATGGGGCGGGGGGATCCACACTCCGTACCAGCTAGCGGCGGTAATGCACCAGCTGTTTGCCAACCGCCAATAAACGCTAAGCAGAAGCAGAAGAAGAAGACGAAGCAGTAACGGCGCGCTTGGGACGTGCTGTGCGGTCGCAGTGGCTCTGCTCTTTGCTCTCTTTCTGCCAATGTACAAAGTTAACCGGAGGGTAGGACGTTGGAACACATTGAATCAACTCATTGAATCAATTCACTTGAACGTCAGATAAAAGATGACCGAGGCTTGGTAAGATGCGCAGAATATCCGTGTGTTTATTTTACACCACGGTTCTGATTCCCGTTCGGCTGCATAGCTTCTCCAGTGTTTCTCAACCAGGGGTCCGCGGACCCCTAGTGGTCCGTGGTGTAATTGCAAGGGGTCCGTGAAAATAAAATATCTTTTAAAAAAAAGATCCTATGACATTTATAGAAATAGGATTATTTTACTCAAATGTGACTGAGACCTTTATCTACCTAAACTATAAAGGGTAACAGGACTTTTTTCTCTAATTACATGTTTCACAAGTGTAATTTATTGTATTTTAATAAGAGATCTCGCTCCCGTTTGCATTGTTAAAAGTTACTGAATACATATTCTGTTTTGTTACATATATCTGAAAGTTACTGCATAAGAATTCTGTTTTGTTAACTATATCTAAGTTACAACTGAAAGCTCTTATTTTTGCCCCAAAGAGTGAATAAATGCTATAATGCAATTTAAAATGCAGTTTCTACTGTTTCTATCAAATTGCAACCCCCCTCCCCCAAGATCAGGTGGAGGGGTCCTCAGGGTAGATCAAAAATACGCAGGGGGTCCAGGACCCCAAAAAGGTTGAAAACCACTGTTCTAAGCTAACTTCAGCCATGCGCGTGTCAGAGCTGTCCCCTGTGCCTTGCTTACTGTGACTCACCACGTGGAGTACCCGGTACACCCGGCGGTGCATCTGCAGCAAACACACGTACTTACGTCTGCTGTCCACAGCTCGGACGCGGCCGGAGCCATCAGGGCCATCGACAGGAGCTCCGTGCATCAGATCTGCTCCGGACAGGTGGTGCTGAGCCTGGCCACCGCTGTCAAGGAGCTGGTGGAGAACAGCATCGATGCAGGAGCCACCAGCGTGGGTACGGACTGACGTGCACGTCCCGTCGTTTGTCTCCAGCGAGGTGGTCCAGCGTGCATGCATGGTGTCCAGGATTTACTTGCCTCATTTACCTGACTTTCAATACGCTTTGGCGGTTGAGACTTATATCAGTTTGTTATTCTAATTTCCTTTACTCCATTTCCTACTTGGTATTTGAGTGTATGTAGATACTTCTGGAATCTTGAATCGTCTTTACTCAGATTTTTTTTTAACGTGTGCTGTCAGTGTGTGTGTGTGTTTATTTGTGTGTCTTACCATGTCAAATGTCTTCTTACTTGCTTGGCTTACTGTAGAATTTGACATCTGGATTCTGTGAATTCTTGGATTTTTGAATTGTCTTTACTAGAAATTCTAAGATACTTGTGAGTTTTTCCTACTTTAACGTAATGTGTTTTGTGTCTGCTTGTGTTATTTGAGTGTCATACTCTGTCAAATTTCTTTGCAAACCTATTCTGCTTAAAGCAGAATCGGACATAAATGAATTCATGTATAACAGAATTATCTCAGTAGTACTTGGACCCTGTATAGCTGTCCACACTACCTGTTTTTACTTCACGTTCAGATGTTCGGCTGAAGGAGTGCGGAGCTGAACTGGTGGAGGTGTCGGATAATGGCAGAGGTGTGAAGGAGGACAACTTTGAAGGACTGAGTGAGTGTCACCTTTCTCCTCCCGTCACTTTATCAGCAGACATGGCAATAAATGAAATAAGTAAAATGTCTCCTCCTCTTGATCAAGAAAACCTTATCTTTTCGCAGCACTGAAGCATCACACGTCAAAGCTGAGGGATTTCTCTGATCTCATCCATGTGGAAACGTTTGGCTTCAGAGGTGAAGCCCTCAGCTCTCTGTGTGCTCTCAGGTAAACTGGTTGTGTATCTCGCACTGATTGGGTCTGTGTTAAAACTGAATGCACAATCTGTTTTTTATTTGCCAAGTAATACTCTAAATACCATTGAACTGACTGGCTGGGAAACTTTAAACATTACGAGCATTTTCTAAGCTATTTAAAAAAGAGTTGCTAAACTCTACAGGTTAAAAAAATCATGTAAAGCTTAAAACATGCCAAGCTGGCATTGGTTCTCTGAGCTTAGATAGACAGATACTTTATTATCCTACAAGAGGATTTTTTTTCACCTTTGTACAGAGCTTCATACAGTAAATACATGTACATATACTATACATACAACTCCACATACATAGAGAACAGGGAGACAACAATACAGTAACACAAGACTTTAGAGGTTCAGTGAGTTTAGAGCTTTAATGACAGAAGGAAAAAAACTCCTTTTAAAGCGGCCCGTTTCCAGGTGAGGGACCTGTACCTGAGATCAGATGGAAGCAGGTGAAGAATGTGTAAAAGGGTGAGGGGGTCTTGAGTTATGGTTACTGCTCTGTGATAAACACAGCTGCAGCTAATAACATTAATAATGGCTGTGTTTCATTTATCAGCATTGACAGACAGACTGAATTGGCAGTAACAGGTTGACCTACGTATATCCAGCAGAGCCATTGTTAATGTTAATATCTGCAGCTGTGTTTATCCTGCTATGCTAACATCCCAAAGTACCAAGACCAGCCTGCCATGTTATAACCTTTACATGATTTTTAACCCGGAGATGTCATAAAATGGTCTCAGGGGTGTCGTTACACTTTAAGCGGTCTTTTATCGCCCTGACACACCGTCGGGCCGTCGGTGAGTGTCTGTGGCCCTTGTTTTTGCGGTCTGTCTCGCACCGTCAACACTAGTCGGACCCCTGTCGGCAGCTTTTCGGCTGATTCAGCATGTTGAATGGGCGGAGCCCGTCGGTGAGAGAGATCACTCTGATTGGCTGTTCAACTTAGTGAATCAGTGCAGAACGTACATGCTCGTTGGCCGTTAGCTGTAGTCCTTGCGGTGTGTTCAAGTGCTACTTTTTGGCCCAGACGGCAGGCGACGTGAGGCTACGCAACAGTCGGCCTTTGCCGCTGCTAGTCGGTTTGGTGTGTCTGGGCCTTTAATTGCATCATTTGCTAAAATAGCCCCCCCCCCCCTGCAGCAACCTGAGTGTTTTGACGTGTCATGAGTCAGCCCAGGTCGGGACCAAGTTGGCCTTCGACCAGGATGGACGCTTAGTCCAACGCACGCCCTATCCTCGACAGCACGGCACCACCGTCAGTCTGCAACAGCTCTTCTACACCCTGCCCGTACGACACAAGGAGTTCCAACGCAACATCAAGAAGGTTGGTCATACCAGTCATTTGTTCTGATGGAAGTAAATTCATCTGTTTACTTTAATCATGGGTCATTACAAATATATGCAGTTTTAAAAGTAGCAAGTAGTCACAGTGAGAAAAAATAAATCGCAGATAGAAATCACAAATGTTGGTTTTATAATCGCATTGTAGCCCTCGGAATTGGAATCGAATCGTGACGTGCCTCGAGATTCCCACCCCTCTCTTTCGCTATTACATTATTGCAGAGTGCCCCACAGAATGCCTGTTTTATTCATACTTAATAGCAATTTGTTTTTAAGTTCAGGTTTTTAATTGTAAGTGCAGTAAGTTTCAACATAATTTTCCTCGTTAGTATAGTGGTGAGTATCCCCACCTGTCACGTGGGAGACTGGGGTTCAACTCCCTGGCGCGGAGTACTCTCTTGGGTGGCATGGTGGTCCAGTGGTCAGCACTGTTGCCTCACAGCAAGAAGGTCCTGGGTTCGATCCAGGCCGTCCCAGGTCCTTTCTGTGTGGAGTTTGCATGTTCTCCCCGTGTCTATGTGGGTTTCCTCCGGGTGCTCTGATTTCCTCCCACCGTCAAAAAGGCATGCATGTTAGGGTTAATACTCCTGTCTGTGCCCCTGAGCAAGGCAGTGGAAAGAAGAACTGGAGGTGGTCCGCGGGTGCTACAGCTGCCCACTGCTCCTGTACAACAGGATGGTTACATGCAGAGAACACATTCACTGTAAGAATCTGATGTGAGATAAAGTGGCTGTCATTAATTTGGCTTGGTGTGATGTGTAACCTGAAGGCCAGTAAAGGTCAGTAACGGCAGTGTTGGGAAGCAGGTCACACTGAGTTTTCTGGTTCTTGTGTTTTCAGGAGTACACCAAAATGATCCATGTACTACATTCCTACTGTATCATCTCCACTGGAGTGCGAATCTGCTGCTCCAACCAGACCGGGCAGGGAAAACGAACTTCACTCCTCAGCACTACCGGCAGCCACAGTATGAGAGACAACATCGGTGCCATCTTTGGACCCAAACAGGTTGGCAGGAGTTTGTTTTCTCATGAAGAAAGCATTGATTGGTAAGGTGCAAATGTGGTCAGAGGGGTGTAGATTTTTTTTTTCAAGATGTAGAGAAGTTTCTGGTGACCTTGAGGATTTTTTTTTTTTTTGCTTTATTTTCTACAGCTGCAGAGTTTAATGCCTTTCCAGCAGTTGGCCCCCACAGACAACGTGAAGGAAGACTATGGACTCAATGATACAGAGCTGCCCAAAGACCTCTTCACGTAAGGAGAGAGAGAGAGATTCACCTCCTCGGGGTTGAAGAATGGGATGGGTCTAGGGTCTAAGGATAGAGGGTTCATATACTGTTGTGTATTATACTGATTGTAAAGCCCTTCGGGGCTACCTTGTGTATTTGAGCTATACAAATAAACTTGACTTGACTCGGTCTGTCTCACAGCATCACTGGCTTCGTGTCCCGAGGAGACCATGGTGTCGGGAGGAGCGCCACAGACAGACAGTTTTTTTACATCAACAACCGGCCCTGCGATCCATCTAAAGTAATTATTTTTCACTGGATCTGATTTTTCAGAGGCAGGGTCCGATTTTGACTCTTAACATCTGGTGATTCTTCTCAGGTGACCAAACTGGTGAATGAAGTGTATCACATGTTTAACCGCCATCAGTATCCGTTCGTTGCCTTGAACATAGCTGTTGCCTCAGGTAAGCCAATGTACATTAATACTGACATACCATATTAACTCACCTTTGGCTTCCTGTAAGCCTGGGCAATTATTCAATATTATCATTTATTATCTTTCAACAGTAGGCGGCACAGTGGCGCAGTGGTTAGCGCGGTCGCGTCACAGCAAGAAGGTCCTGCGTTCGAGCCCCGGGGTAGTCCAACTTTGGGGGTCGTCCCAGGTCGTCCTCTGTGTGGAGTTTGCATGTTCTCCCCGTGTCTGCGTGGGTTTCCTCCGGGGGCTCCGGTTTCCTCCCACTGTCCAAAGACATGTAGGTCAGGTGACTCAAAGACATGTAGGTCAGGTGAATCAGAAACATGTAGGTCAGGTGAATCAAAGACATGTGGGTCAGGTGACTCAAAGACATGTAGGTCAGGTGACTCAAAGACATGTAGGTCTGGTGAATCAAAGATGTAGGTCAGGTGACTCAAAGACATGTAGGTCTGGTGAATCAAAGACATGTAAGTCAGGTGAATCAGAGACATGTAGGTCAGGTGAATCAGCCATATTAAATTGCCCCTAGGTGTGAATGTGTGTGTGATGGCCTGGCGGCCTGTCCAGGGTGTCTCCCTGCCTGCCGCCCAATGACTGCTGGGATAGGCTGCAGCATCCCTGTGACCCTGAGAGCAGGATGAGCAGTTGGGATTATGGGTGGACGGGTCTTTCAGTGGTATTGTATTGGGATGAAATTTGGATATGGTCATATTGTGATACAATTTTTTTTTTGTCTAGATGAATGATAATGAGAGTCTATGACCAAAAATTTCTTACAAAATGAGGTGTGAAATATTTGAGGGATTATTTGAAAACTAGTTCTGGTTCGATATTATACTTCACATTACCAAACCGTTCAATCTGATGAACCTTTAGCTGGATTCTTAAACCTGGGATTTTTACACATGGAAGCAGATATCATTATAATTTATCGATATTGTGTAAAACTCTCTATGATTATCATGAAAATATTTTCCAGGTCACCCAACGGTAGCTTCTTGTGGTGAATGAGTTTCATGGTGTTTTTATTTCAGAGTGTGTTGACGTGAACGTCACACCGGACAAGCGTCAGATCTTCCTTCAGGAAGAGAAGCTGCTGTTGGCCATTCTGAAGACGTCGCTCATCACCATGTATGAAGCCGGGGTCAACAAGATCAGCGTCAGCCAGATAACGGCTGTCGTCACCAGTAAGACACCAGTGTTTTTAATGGTTAGCATAGATATAATACACAGACAGGGTGCACATGACATTTTTGGTCTGGTTCTCAGGGGAGCACCTGGAGATGTAGTTTGGTACTCAGTCTTTACGCGGCACAGTTATCCCACAAGCTGTCGTCATCCTTACCCTCCTGACTGCTCTCCTCACTGTCTGCCTCTCTGTCAAACATGGCAGATGAAGATGTAGGCCTACTTCTTTCTCCCTGGTCGAGTCTGCGATTAGCAGTTTGCATCCATAAGTCAACAGCTGGCTTTGGGTCAGATGTCTCTGTTGTCATTGTATGCCCCTTTCCCACTACATGGTACCGGCTCAGCTCCACGCACCCTTTTTTGTTTTCCATTACTGGAAAGTTCCATCATTTTGGTAACTGTTACCACTTTTCTGGTACCATCTTTGTCAAGGTTCCAAAAAAACTGGAGCAGTACCAGAATCAATGCAGACCTCTGATTGGTCAGAGAACCGCGTCACTGCGTTATCAATGCACACATGGGATATCACCCGGCATCCCCCTGCCCTTTTCTCCCCAATTGTATCCAGCCAATTGCCCCACTCTTCTGAGCTGTCCTGGTCTCTGTTCCCCCCCTTTCTGCTGATCCGGGGAGGGCTGCAGACTACCACATGCCTCCTCCCATACATGTGGAGTCACCAGCCGGAGGAGTTTCACCAGGGGGACGTAGCGCTTTGGAGGATCACACTATTCCCCCCAATTCCTCCCCCCCCCCCCCAAACAGGTGCCCCGATTGACCAGAGGAGGCGCTAGTGCAGCAACCAGGACACATACCTTCACCTCTTCAGACTTCATCTGTGATTTATGATGTGTGTTTTTCTTGCTCTTGTGTGTGTTTAAGTGGGAGAGTACTGCTGGCGTCGTGTGTTGCTGCCGCTTCTCCCTCTCGTAGCCCCCCTTCCCGTCCACCCCTGTATGTCTGCCCCCCTTCCCATCCACCCCTGTATGTCTGTGTTGTGTTTATCTGTTCTCTTGTTTCACCCCGTTTATTTTAAAGCCACTTTGAGTGTTAGAAAAAAACTATATAAGTTTATTGTTATTATTATTTTACCCACATCTGGCTTCCCACCCGCAGAATCACCCGGCATTTTTAAATGCTGAAGCAGCATTATCTTAAAAGTCTCACAACCATCTTGTAAACCTTCCCTTTTACTCTTGCTGGTACCCTTCTGTCGCAAATCACTCCTGACACTCTTCTCCAAACACTCCACCCTGCCTGCACTCTCTTCTTCACCTCTATACCGAACTCCTCATCACTTTGTAAACTTGAATTCAAGTAAATATGGGTCTGTAATGATGGTCTTGAAGATTTTATGCTGTTTGTCTGTAGGTTTTCACAGACCGATGGAGCCTGGGTCTGAGTCTGAACAGTGTCAGGCAGTTCCATCTGATGATAGCATTGTAGAACCCAGAGAGGAGGGTGACCCGGTTCTTCAGAGCCCCAAACGATCTCTCAACCTGGCCGGGTTGAAAGCTGCTTTCTCCAACCAGCACAGCTCAGCTGGAGGAACTAAGAACTTTTCATCTAAAGCTGGAAGTGGTGGTCCAACCCAGAAGACACTGCAGTCATTCTTCAAGGGCTCAGAAAAGATTCCTACCAATCGTTTAAAACCCTCAAAGTCTCCTCTGACACAAACTAGAGAGGCCATACAGTGTTCTCCGGTCAGAGGGTCGCAGCTTGATGCTTTCAGGTTTGGAAGGACACCAGACGGTGATGCAGACCCTCTTAAAGACAGGGTCCCGTCTGAGTGCAACTTGGTTAAAGCAACACCGGAGAGCCTCTGCTGCCCCTCGGAGTTTGGCTCTTCTGACCAGGGAGCCATAATACCCAGCGCTGATATGGAGACCTTTAAAGGACTGTATGACGTATGTCATGCTGAGCAGCCAGGACTTCAAGCTGAGCCCTTTACCTCCACTGGAGACTCCACATCAAGTCCAGAGGCAAAGAGAGCCAGAAAAGAGGAGCCATATTCTCCCACAGAACCTAAATCTACTGCTTCTTCAGACTCTTCTCAAAGAGCCACTATCTTGAAGGTGGACGCTCCCGTCTGCATCCAGAAGAGGACGGTGAGTCTCCAGTTCTCTTTAGGAGAGCTGATGGGGAGGATGAAGAGGCTGCAGGAGCAGCAGCGACAAAAGACCAAAGATGAGCTGCACTACCGGCGCTTCAGGGCCAAAATAAACCCCAGAGAAAACCAGAGCGCAGAGGAGGAGCTGAAGAAAGAGATCAGGTCACGTTCTGTTGATACGCTCTTTATTAAGGACGGGTCATAAAAATCAAATAATTAATTAATCATTTGTGGAGACTGTAGTTGAATTTTGTGTTGTGCACAGTGATTTTTATAAATGGACATTATTATAGGACACATTGGAAAGGTCAGTGATGGATAGTAGCAAGCTGATACACACCAGATTGGTGTGTATCAGCTTGGTCGGGCATCCCTACAGGCACAATTGGCTGTGTCTGTGGTTGGGAAGCCGGATGTGGGTATGTGTCCTGGTCGCTGCACTAGTGCCCCCTCTGGTCGGTCGGGGTGTCTGTTTGGGGGGGAGGGGGAGCTGGGGGGGAATAGTGTGATCCTCCCACGCACTACGCCCCCCTGGCAAAACTCCTCATTTTCAGGTGAAAAGAAGCGGCTGGTGACTCCACATGTATCGGAGGAGGCATGTGGTAGTCTGCAGCCCTCCCTGGATCAGCGGAGGGGGTGGAGCAGAGACCGGGACGGCTCGGAAGAGTGGGGTAATTGGCCAAGTACAATTGAAAAGGGGGGGGGGAATCCACCCTCCCCCCCAAAAAAAGGCACACAGTAGATTTACACTGTTGAGACTTTCAATGATCATTTTAACTGATGACTTTCGGTCAGCAACACCTGTCGTGGATGCGGACATAGAAAAGTCATTGAAAATGACCTGGAAAATGATTTCCTGAAGAGTGGGAACCCTGATTTATTTATTTTTTTGTCCATAGTAAAGATATGTTCAAAGAGATGGAGATCATCGGTCAGTTTAACCTGGGTTTCATCATCACCAAAGTCCAGTCAGACATCTTCATAATCGATCAGCACGCCACAGATGAGAAGTACAACTTTGAGATGCTGCAGCAGCACACCACGCTGCAAGGACAGAGACTCATAGTGTGAGACTACACTTCCATTCACTAAGCTCTTTCAATGCTGCACTGCCATGCCTGCAACTGTAACATCCCTTTCTGTGTGTGTGTGTGTGTGTGTGTGTGTGTGTGTGGTCTTGTTCTGACCTCAAGGCCACAGAAGCTCCACCTTACTGCGGTTGGTGAAAATGTGCTGATGGAGAACATTGAGATCTTCAGAAAGAACGGCTTTGAGTTCATTATTGATGAGGATGGTATGAAGGTTTAATATGGAAGCTAAGAAAGCAAGCACTAGTTAGACTAAATCTCAAGATTCCTGTTTATTTCTTCGTTAAAGCATCTTGGGGGCATCTGGGTAGCGTAGCGGTCTATTCCGTAGCCTACCAACAAGGGGATCGCCAGTTCGAATCCTCGTGTTACCTCTGGCTTGGTCGGGCGTCCCTACAGACACAATTGGCTGTGTCTGCGGGTGGGAAGCCAGATGTGGGTATGCGTCCTGGTTGCTGCACTAGCACCTCCTCTGGTCGGTCGGGGCGCCTGTTCGGGGGGGGGACTGGGGGGAATAGCGTGATCCTCCCATGCGCTACGTCCCCCTGGTGAAACTCCTCACTGTCAGGTGAAAAGAAGCTGCTGGTGATTCCACATGTATGGGAGGAGGCATGTGGTAGTCTGCAGCCCTCCCCGGATAAGCAGAGGGGGTGGAGCAGAGACCGGGACGGCTCGGAAGAGTGGGGCAATTGGCCAAGTACAATTGGGAGGAGAAAAAAAGGGGGGGGGTCAAAAAAGCATCTTGGAGTGTCATGGAAAATTCAACATTCCAGGCTTTATTATTTCTGTTGAAATGAACGAAAGCTTTTGTGTATGTGACCTGAAGCCCAGGTGATGGAGAGGGTGAAGCTGGTATCTTTGCCCACCAGTAAGAACTGGACGTTTGGCCCAGCGGACATTGAGGAGTTGATCTTCATGCTGAGTGACAGCCCGGGGGTCATGTGCCGACCGTCGCGGGTTCGACAGATGTTTGCTTCCAGGGCTTGTCGGAAATCGGTGAGTTCATAATGTTGTAGTCCTTATCAACAGGGTGGAGGATGAGCACCACCTATCAGCCAAGGGAAAGGAAACTTGTACCAGAATTAGGTCGAGCAAATATAAACGGGGACAAAACTGGCCAACTTGAATCCAGGATCCAAAGTACAAATCTGACCAGTCAAAGAGACACGAATGGATTCACCATGGATGCGCTTTACCTCTGATTCACCAGCCGTCTGTGTGAAGGTTGGTGTTGATTGTCCCAACCTGAACCCCAAGAGAAGGAAGGAGAACAGACAGAAGGGACCGACGAAACAAAATGGACAGTAGGTGGAGCAGAAACAGCCACCAGATGCAGTTGACCTTTCGCAAAGTCCTGCCCCCCTTAGTTACTGTTGCTATGCCCGTCAAGCATTTCAAAACTATCCAGGAAGTAGCCGGAAAACACCAAAACATGAAGGAAGAAATCAGCGCATTGTGTGGGTAAAAGTAACAGTAATAACACGTTAGCTGTATTAGCTATCAATAATAGCTAGTAGCAAGCTTAGCTTGGAGCAGACAGGTATTTGTGTTGATGTTGGATGGATGAAGCTGGCCACGGGGTGGGTCTGCTATACTGCCAAATCTATTGCCCACATTGCGCTTCTTGCGTTCTGGGTTTCGGAAAGGGAAAGAGAATTACACCCTTCCAAACTTTTCACATATCTAGTATCCGGTCTGCAGATCCCATAGGCACACCGTTTCAGCATTATGTTGTGTGTTTGAAAGCTTGACGGACCGTTGCTAAGGTAGGATTGGACAAGCACCCTTCTGGGGCGGTACTTTGCGAAAGGTCGATTATCCATACCTCCTCTTTTATTTTTCTGATCTCTAGCATGCATGTGGAGGCTGATGAATGTCACACCATACCAGTCTTCATGGCTGGTGCTTCAGTTGGTTCCCATCTTGAGCACACTAGTTTTTTTTTTTTTTTAAGATTCCCCCCCCTTTTTTCTCCAGTTGTACCCATCCAATTACCCCACTCTTCACCAGGGGGACGTAGCGCACGGGAGGATCGCGCTATTCCCCCCAGTTCCTCCGACCCCCGAACAGGCGCCCTGACCGACCAGAGGAGGCGCTAGTGTAACGTCCAGGACACACCCACATCCAGCTTCCCACCCGCAGACACGGCCAATTGTGTCTGTAGGGATGCCCGACCAAGCCGGAGCTAACATGGGGATTCGAACTGGCGATCCCCTTGTTGGTAGGCAATGAAACTGGTCACACTAGTTTAAATGCATCCCTTGTAGGTCAGACACATTTGTGACTAGATGGATTTCGGAACATCACTGTATTGTCCCCCCCCCCCCCCCCACAAGATGAACTGTACCTCTTGGAAAGTCCAAATGAAAAGTTGTCCAATAATGCATCCTGCTCATCACCTGTTCCAGCTCCTTCCCTCAGGGAGGCGCTACAGGTCACTGTCCACTAAGACTAAACACTTCACAAACAGTTTCCCCCCCTAGCCATCAGGACTCTGAATTCCTCCCTATAGTCCCCTCCTCACACATCACTGGCATGCACACTACCATTCCCCTAGTTGTTGTGTGTAACATGTATGTTTCTGCTGTTGTGTGACCGTACTGTTCCTGATGATGTGTAACATGTATGTTTCTGCTGTTGTGTGACCGTACTGTTCCTGATGATGTGTAACATGTATGTTTCTGCGGTTGTGTGACCGTACTGTTCCTGATGATGTGTAACATGTATGTTTCTGCTGTTGTGTGACCGTACTGTTCCTGATGATGTGTAACATGTATGTTTCTGCGGTTGTGTGACCGTACTGTTCCTGATGATGTGTAACATGTATGTTTCTGCTGTTGTGTGACCGTACTGTTCCTGATGATGTGTAACATGTATGTTTCTGCTGTTGTGTGACCGTACTGTTCCTGATGATGTGTAACATGTATGTTTCTGCGGTTGTGTTACTGTACTGTTCCTGATGATGTGTGCAGTGTCTGTTGTTCATGGATGTATTGTGCTGCTGAGTTTAACGTGTACCTAAAACAAATTCCACCGACCTTGGTCGTGTGGCTATTAAAACAATTTAAAAGGGGCGTCCAGGTAGCGTAGCGGTCTATTCCATTGCCTACCAACATGGGGATCGCAGGTTCGAATCCCTGTGTTACCTCCGGCTTGGTCAGGCGTCCCGAGACACAGTCGGCCATGTCTGCAGGTGGGGAGCCGGATGTGGATAGGTGTCCTGGTTGCTCCACTAGCGCCTCATCTGGTCGGTTGGGGCGCCTATTCGGGGGGGACTGGGGGGGAATAGCATGATTCTCCCACGCGCTACGTCCCCCTGGCGAAACTCCTCACTGTCAGGTGAAAAGAAGTGGCTGGTGACTCCACATGTATGGGAGGAGACGTGGTAGTCTGCAGCCCTCTCCGAATCAGCAGAGGGGGTGGAGCAGAGACCAGGACAGCTCAGAAGTGTGGGGTAATTGGCAGGATACAATTGGGGGGGGGGGGAAGGGGGGGAAAGATCCACAAAAAAAACCCCCAAAATCGATCTAATCTAATTGTGATTTTGATCCATGCACATGATGCTCTGCCCCCCCTGCAGGTGATGGTCGGTACAGCGCTGAGTGTCAGCGAGATGAAGAAGCTGGTGGTTCACATGGGAGAGATTGAACAACCGTGGAACTGTCCTCATGGCAGGCCCACCATGAGACATCTGGCCAACCTGGACATCATTTCACCAGACTGACTGTCTCTGAGGTCTCCATCACACCGTCTGAAAGCCACACATAACACCTGTCTTTCTCACTGGACTCTGATTAGGCTTCATACCCTGTATTTAAGATTCATTTACAAATCTTTGTTTAGAAACGTGTATTTCTTTGTTAGCAAAATCTAATCAGTGACAAGTTGTGTTTTTCAACTCATTCTGTGTTAAGCATTAAAGTTATGTATTTTACATAACTGATTTACAGGGTTTAAATTTTTATATTTTGTTTTAATGGTTATTTCTATTCCCTGCTGTCACGCTTGGTGTATGCTGCTGAGTATCAGAGTATGGAGTTTTTATTACAACCAAACGTTTTCCCCCTCAGTGTGTACCTGTGTAATTATAAAATCCCACAGAGGGGGGCACTGTTGAACACAACGGAGTGAGGACACGTTTCCCGGAGCTCCGCCAAGTAGTGGCAAAAGTTATTCAATTCAAAGTGCAGCGTTACCTTAGTTTATGGAAATACCACTGCTACTACTCTGGGCTGCTCCCATTAGGGGGCGCCACAGCGGATCATCCGTCTTCCTCTGTCACACCAGCCACCTGCATGTCCTCCCTCACCACATCCATAAACCTCCTCTTTGACCTTCCTCTTCTCCTCTTCCCTGGCAGCTCCATATTCAGCACCCTTCTCCCAGTATACCCAGCATCTCTCCTCCACACATGTCCAAACCATCTCAATCTTGTCTCTCTTGCTTTGTCTCCAAACCGTCCAACCTGAGCTGTCCCTCTAATATACTCGTTGTTGTATATTTCCTGGTATTTAATAATGATTTTTTTTTAAAATAGTGGAGAACAATGGCGGCCATTACACACCTCGTTAGCTTGAGTGAACGTTTCATCTGTCGTGAAGTTTAACAAAAGAAACCCGGCAGAAAAGAGTACAGCATGGAAAAATGTTGTGCATACATTTATACAACTGGAGTGCACTTTTAGCAGTTTTCTAACACTTTTTAGCCATATTTGGAGTGAGCTCTATAGAACAACATACCATCTCTGGTCGTCATCATGTGAAGAATGGACAGAGACGTTACTACGTAATGCACTTGACCACAACGTCACCACTAGGAGGCGCTAAGTCAAAAGATGCCACGTTTGAAACTCAATATTCACTTCAATTCAGTTCAGTTCAAATTTTATTGCAGACTCCAGGTCCATAACAAACAAAGACAAACAGGTAAAAGACAAACCCCAGACAATACATAAAGTAAACACAATAAAATAACATAAAAGGAACAAGTTAGTGTGTTGTAAGAAGGCAGCTATACCAGTGGTCCCACTGCCGGGACTGGTAGTGTGTGGCCCTGAGTCTTATATTAGTTAAACTCATGATGATTACATTATCAGAGTCACTGAGCCGGCAAATAAAGTTATACATGAGCTTTCTTACAAGAGCCTGAAAGGTACTGACTCCTGCAGCCACAAACATCTCACTTGCACTACACCATCTAGGCCTTTTGAGTAACATCTCACTGCACCATTATAAGCTACTCAAAGCCTCTGTAAGCTTGTTTTTTAATCGTTTGACCACAGGTGTGCAGTATAAAGTGGTGTACAATATGTAGTGTGACCACAGGTGTGCAGTATAACGGTGTACAATATGTAGTGTGACCACAGGGGTGCAGTATAAAGTGGTGTACAATATGTAGTGTGACCACAGGTGTGCAGTATAAAGTGGTGGACAATATGTAGTGTGACCACAGGTGTGCAGTATAAAGTGGTGTACAATATGTAGTGTGACCACAGGTGTGCAGTATAAAGTGGTGGACAATATGTAGTTTGACCACAGGTGTGCAGTATAAAGTGGTGTACAGTATGTAGTGTGACCACAGGTGTGCAGTATAAAGTGGTGTACAATATGTAGTTTGACCACAGGTGTGCAGTGTAAAGTGGTGTATATGAAGTGTATATACGGTGTATATAAACAATAATGTAATGTATTCTGCCGCACTTCAACAAGTTTATAACATGTAATTCTCGTGTCTTACACATGCATTAACACGGTAATGACGCCTCAAATCAAAGTTGATGGGACTAAAATGTCAGCACATACTTTATTTGATCGAGTTTGACTGAGTGACTGAATCAGGAACACTTTATTTGTCATTTCACCTCATGTACTTGCGCACATGAGGTGAAACAAGATGCCGTTTGCCCAGCACACAGCAGTGCAACATGCACACAAGGACACATGCAAGGACCCACATAGCCAAGCTAACACATGAACCCGAAGTAAACGAAGAAGAACCAACCCCTGTCCAAGGGAACGAACCGCCGGTCTGCCTGGGCTAGCAGTTAGCCTAGCCTGCCCTTGTCACAACCGTTGACACCCCACGTTCATTTGTCCCCATTTAAACCTCATTTTAGTAACTATCCTTAACCCTGTTCTCACAAACACACCGACCGACAGCACCAGACAGAGAGAGACGTTGAGGAAAGCGAGGCGTTTTCCGTGGTTCCCCTTTTATTTCTAGACGGCAGCGGGGGGACGGAAACGGCTCCTCCGCGTTTCCGCTGCTGCCGGGCAACGGGCGCGCGGTGGCCGTTTCCATGGAGACGGGCTGTTGCCGGTCAGCTGGGTTTGGAGGCGACGGGACGTGAAATGGCGAATGGAAATACAAATAAGGATGTTGAGGAGACATCAGACGCAACAAAAAGCAGAGAACTAAGTCGTGGCTCTGCGGGTTCTGAGTCGGATTTGGACTTCGCGGGTGCCGAACGAGAGTCCGGACGAAAGACAAATCTGACAAGCGTTTCTTGGTCACAAGCGGACCCTTTTAGCGGCCAGCCTGCGGGGGAGGAAAGGGGGTGGACGCTGCATGAACTTCCCGAACTTTCTAAAACCATCCTTCTGAGGTGATTCCTCTTCCATCCGTACACCGCCACATATGAGTCGGCGGGGACACGGTTCGTGATGACTGGACATCTTACTCTTGGGTTTAACATGGGTTCTGTTCTGGGCGATCGGGTCACAAGTGGACAGCGAGGCACGTCTCCGTTCGCACCTGTGTCCATCATGCGTCTCCAAACGCGTCCTGCTCGCCACTTGGGATCGGATTTCGTTACTGTTACGTCACTTCCGCTACAAGGTCAAAGGGCCCCAGTCAGGCGCCGACTAGCGGTGAAAACAATAGCTGGTGTTCGAAGACGTTCCAAGCAGGAATGTCCGCGTGCGGGCTGCTGTTCCAGCTGTGAGACTGACAGGGCCGCTTCTTGTGCCCACGTGGAGGTCAGGCATCTCGTTTCACTTGTCCTCCAACCACCTACACCAGTGTTTCTCAACCCAGCCCTCAAGGAAACCCCCCATCCTGCATGTTTTCTTTGCAACCCTGAAAAGGTACCTGTTTGTAGTTATTCAACCAATCAGCAATGAATTTTGTCAGACGTTGCACACCTTGCATAATTAAGTGCTGCGAGATGATTGGTCGAGTAAGTACAAGCAGGGCTATCTATGCAGGGTTACAATGAAGATCTGCAGGATAGGGGGTCCTTGAGGACTGGGTTGAGAAGCACTGGCCTACACCCTCCTCCCTCTCCATTTTTTCGAAAGTTGGCGCACTGTTACCAAAACAACCACCACACTGATTGATTGATTGATTGATTGATTGATTGATTGATTGATTTTTTTGTTTTATTTCGAACATGCTAAAATAACAAAATAAAATACACAGGCAGGAATACCAGAACAAATGGAAATAATAGTGAACATATTTTGCAAACTCTCTGTAACAACACAAGTAATAACTAGACCATGTTGGAAAAGGGCTTAGGATGGAGTTAAGCACTTTTCCGGCCCGACCCCTTTCTTCTACTTTATCAGTCAAATCAAACCAAAACACAACTTTCAAGACAAAACAACGGTGGAAGAAAAGAAAAGAAACACCAACGCATAGAGACCAACATGCACCAAACAGCACAAGTCAAACGCGGCGCCTTACACGTCATGTCTCATGTCACGTTATTCCTGCATCGATGACGTATTTTCCTGTGACGTCATTGTCGTGGCCGCATCAGGACGCATTAGCGTTTACACCACAAAAGACATGTGGTCAAATGCGTCTCAGACCACCTCGGATAGTGGTCTGAGTAACCGGTTCACAAAACGTTGTTCACACTTGTATTTGGCGCCGCCCGCTTGTGATCCGATCGCAAAAAACGCATTTTAAAACCAAGTGTAAACGGGGTGTTACAGCTGTTTCCCCGAGTTCCCCTGGGAGCTAAGGTTTGGCATCGCTGTAATGACTTTTCCTTAAACCAAATGTTGTCAGTGACTCTTCTTTAAGCATTGACATAATGTGCCAATGACAGGTATGAGGGGGGAAAGTCCAACGAGCGGCTCCATGGAGAAGGCGTTGCATATTTCCAGGGAGGCAGTGTGTACAAGGTGGTACAATATCTCCAAATTACCCACCGTTCTTAGTTGTTACAAGTGTAGAATCGTATTTATTTTTGATGTATTATTTATTACACATTTGTTTCCGTCATTCCAAAACGGAATAGAAATACATGTTGTGTTTCCATGAAGGGAATGTTCTCAGAGGGACTCATGCATGGACGAGGTGAATACACCTGGGAGGACGGAGTGAAGTATCAGGTACACTACTGTACAGCAAAAACAACAGACATGTTTTTACCACACCGCAAATCAAAGTTTGAATGAACTGACCTTTGTAATCTGACAGGGAGAATTTGTGTCTAACACACCCATGGGCCGTGGGGTGTACACCTGGCTGGATGGCAGCTCCTATCAGGGCCAAGTCCACGCAGCAGTCCGCCATGGGGTCGGGAGCCACAAATGTGCAGACAGCTCTGTGGTTTACAGAGGACAATGGCACCACGGCAAAAGACATGGAAAGGTATGCTTCTTCAATTATCAGCCTTCACTTATCCAATGTCATGCAATATTACAATTCTTCATCATAAAGCAGTCTGTTCGGGGGGAAAACCTCCCCAGATAGCCAAACTGCTGTGGCCCGGACCCGTCCCACACCCCACACTTTCATCCGGCACACATACCACGTGGAATGATGGCACTTGGGCGGTCCGCTGCTGTTTGCCAGATCTGAGCCAGAACCAAGCCATAGCAATGCCGCATGTGCCACATATTTGCCAAAGGTGGCCCATATTTGTTTTGTGATATTTGGGCCATATTCACCATTTACCACACGGGCCACTTCAGGGTCACATCCAGATCACATGTTGCCCAGAGCACCGCATCTTTGCCACAAAAGGCCCACATTTGATTTGGCATATTTGGGCCATATTTGCTGTTATACATATGGACCACTTCAGGCTCACATCCATTTTGTCAGGGCCAGAAGAAGGCCATCAGTGCCGCATCACTGCTTGAAGTGGTCCACATCCGGATGCTATCTGGGTCTGTTCACATGTTGTTTTCTGCCTTGATGTCTAACTTATGTAACTGTTGTACAATTATTAGGGTATAATATATTATAATCAAGATGCTACTTCCTGGTATGAAGGAGAGTGGGTCAACAACAACAGACAGGGATGGGGAGTGAGACGGTATGTATGCCCTGATGAAAGAAATTAACAAGGCGTGTTTGGTTTTCATTGAGTAGCCTGTGAAAGCCATGAGCGTGAAGATGACCTCTGCTTTCTCACAGCTACCCCTCTGGGAACGTTTATGAGGGCGTATGGCAGAACAACAGCAGACATGGAGACGGTACCATGAGATGGCTGAACCTGGGACAGGAGTATAGCGGAACATGGCAGGACGGAGCCCCGGTACCAAAACACACTTAGGCCCCCTTCCTTTCTCTCCCGCTTTCTTGCATGTGTCATAGTTATGTTATCTGCGTTTCCTGTTTTATTTTGAAGGCTCACCGGTCTTGCCTTTTCTGTTCCGCCCCTGTCATCAGCATTAGCTATCCCCTAATGTCATCCACCTGTGTCGAATTATCTTCCTGCTCCTTTTGTATCTAGTCAGTTTGCTCACCTGTTCCCCATGCCCTGATTGGCTCCCCAGCAGTTATAGTCCCCCTGGTTGTCCTGTCTCTTTGTATGACTGTTATGTTAGCCTGGTGCTTCATGTCTTGTCCTCCAGCCTTCCTTGCTCTTCGTACCGTTCCTGTTGTCTTGGACTTTTGACTCCCTGGTGTTGGAAGATGACAGCGTGAATTTACATTTGCGGCGGCCTCACCCAGTACCGTCCATGCAGTGTCTTTGTCCACGTCTGCGTCTAAGTTTTGTCTTCATTTGATGGCTGGGAGAGTGGGGCAGGCTAAGCTAACTGCTAGCACATGCAGACCGGCAGTTCCAATAACAAGAGGGTGGTCTGGTGGCGGTCTTGCCTGGCGTTGACTGGTGTTTTTGATGTGGTCGTGAGGAGTGCGGGGAGGTGTGTCGATGGTGTCTGGCTGGGAGAGCTGGCGCTGGATCGGCTGGGAGAGCTTGGTCTGCTTCGTCCGGTGGGCCTGGGGACCACGGCCCCTGCCTGGAGCTGTGCTGAGGGCGGTCTGACAGGACGCGGAAGCGGGGCAGGCTAAGCTAACTGCTAGCCCATGTAGACCGGCGGTTCCGACAGTCTTCCTGGCTGGCGTTCGTTCCCTTGGACAGTGATTTTTTTTTTTTATTATTTTTTAGTTTGCATATACATATGTGTTGGTTTGGATATGTGTGTTCTTGTGGTTTTGGATGTGTTGTTGTCTTTGTGTTGTGCTGCTGTGGGCTGGGGAAAACGCCGTTTCGTTTCATTTCATGTACGCAAGTGCATGAGGTGAAAGGACAGTGTATGAAATCTGCTCTGTCCCAGCCTGTCTCTGCTGTCTGCATTTGGGTCCTCCATTCCTGCTCCCGACGTGACAGTATGTCCTCCAAAAACTGATATTGAATACGATGTATTATATTAGGGCCAGAATTCAGTTTACACCCCTTAATGTCTTGGCTCACTGTCAGGTGTCTGGTTAGAAACCAGCCAAGTCACGTAGACCTGTGAATTGTCTGAATTTGGCTTTATGTAATTTGCCAGCAAGTTGCTTCTTTGATGCTTCTTGCTTTCGTGTGATTTTCTGTTGCTTCTAACTTGTAGCACTTTGAAATGTGTTCTCATTGACAAGTGAATTCTAAATGAAATGTGTTATTGTTGTTATTATTAAATCAGACCAAACTGCCACACAGGAAAGTTTTTAGCCTTTTAGGAAAGGCTAAAAACTACGGTTTGTTTGCTTTGAAAATGTGAGTATGGGCTAATGTCTTATATTGACATTTAAATTATGAACAGAATCGGTAACCTACAGGCTTTTAGGAAGAGTTATCAATAATATGGAGGTTGCAACAAAAACACACAGTTTTTAAACTGCATCTCGGATTGACAAAGAAATCCTAATTCATGGAGATCACGTATGTTACCCCTCCTTTCACGCACACACACACACTTTCTCTCCTGTCCTTCCATCAGCATGGGGAAGGCACATACACGTGGTTCCTGAGGAGGATTCATGGGACTCAGTACCCACAGAGGAACGAGTACCAGGGGGAGTTCTGTCGGGGCAAGAGACACGGACTGGGAACCTTCTACTACGCCAGCGGGGCACTCTACCGGGGAGAATGGAGGAACGATAAAAAACACGGACAAGTAAGGGTCTTTAGTTTGTGGAGTTTCATCAAATTGTCAATTAACATTTATAATTCAAGGTCACAAAGCCACTACTCACTGTCTACTATATGTACATATTCCCACAAATACAATTTAACTGTCACAGCAGGGTTCATTTACTAGACTACTACTACGATTATTATTATTACTACAAACGATCCGCTGATCATCCGTTTCCATCTCTTCCTGTCCTCTGCATCTTCCTCTGTCACCATATCCATAAACCTCCTCTTTGGCCTTCCTCTTCTCCTCTTCCCTGGCAGCTCCATATTCAGCATCCTTCTCCCAATATACCCAGCATCTCTCCTCCACACATGTCCAAACCATCTCAATCTTGCCTCTCTTACTTTGTCTCCAGTCCATCCAACCTGAGCGGTCCCTCTAATATACTCGTTCCTAATCCTGTCCTTCTTCATCACTCCCAGTGACAATCTTATCATCCTCAACTCTGCCACCTCCAGCTCCTCCTCCTGTCTTTTCATCCACTGTACCACTGTCTCCAAACCATACAACATAGCTGGTCTCACAACCATCCTGTAAACCTTCCCTTTAACTCTTGCTGGTACCCTTCTGTCACACATCACTCCTGACACTCTTCTCCACCCACTCCACCCTGCCTGCACTCTCTTCTTCACCTCTCTTCTGCACTCCCCGTTACTTTGTACAGTTGACCCCAAGTATTTAAACTCATATGCCTTCATCAACTCTACTGCTTGCATCCTCACCATTCCGCTGTCCTCCCTCTCATTCACGCATAGGTATTCTGTCTTGCTCCTACTGACTTTCATTCCTCTTCTCTCCAGTGCATACCTCCACCTCTCCAGGCTCTCCTCCACCTGCACCCTACTCTCACTACACATCACAATGTCATCCGCAAACATCATCGTCCATGGAGACTCCTGCCTGATCTTGTCCGTCAACCTGTCCATCACCATTGCAAACAAGAAAGGGCTCAGAGCCGATCCTTGATGTAATCCCACCTCCACCTTGAACCCATCTGTCATTCCAACCACACACCTCACCACGGTCACACTTCCCTCATACATATCCTGCACCACTCCTACATACTTCTCTGCCACTCCCAACTTCCTCATACAATACCACACCTCCTCTCTCGGCACCCTGTCATATGCTTTCTCTAAATCTACAAAGACACAATGTAACTCTTTCTGGCCTTCTCTACACTTCTCCATCAACATTCTCAAAGCAAACATCACATCTGTGGTGCTCTTTCATGGCATGAAACCATACTGCTGCTGCTGATCATCACCTCTCCTCTTAACCTAGCTTCTATTACTCTTTCCCAAATCTTCATGCTGTGGCTGATCAACTTTATACCTCTGTAGTTGCTACAGTTCTGCACATCACCCTTGTTCTTGAAAATCGGTACCAGTATGCTTCTTCTCCACTCCTCAGGCATCCTCTCTCTTTCCAAGATTGTGTTAAACAATATAGTTAAAAACTCCACTGCCACCTCTCCTAAACACCTCCACTGGTATGTCTGGACTAACCACCTTTCCACACTTCATCCTCTTCATAGCTGCCCTCACTTCATCCTTCCTAATCCACCACGCTTCCTGACTTACTATCCCCACATCATCCAACCTTCTCTCTCTCATTTTCTTCATTCATCAGCCCCTCAAAGTACTCCTTCCACCTTCTCAGCACATTTCCATCTCTATCCTTGATCACCCTAACCTGCTGCACATTCTTACCAGCTCGATCCCTCTGTCTAGCCAATCGGTACAAGTCCTTTTCTCCTTCCTTAGTGTCTATCCTCTCATACAACTCATCATACGCCTTTTCCTTTGTGTTCACCACCTCTCTTCGCTTTATACTGCATCTCCTTGTACTCCTGTCTACTTTCTTCATCTCTCTGACTATCCTACTTCTTGTTTGCTGTACTTCCTCATTCCACCCCCAAGTGTCCTTGTCTTCCTTCCTCTGACCTGATGACACATCAAGTATCTTCCTAGCTGTCTCCCTCACTATTTCTGCAGTAGTTGCCCAGCCATCCGGCAACTCTTCACTACCACCCAGTGCCTGTCTTAACTCCTGCCTGAACTCCACACAACAGAATTCCTTCTTCAACTTCTACCATTTGATCTTTGGCTGTGCCTTCACTCTCTTCCTCTTCTTGGTCTCCAAAGTCATCCTACAGACCACCATCCGATGGTGCCTATCTATGTTCTGTCCCGTCACCGCCTTGCAATCTCCAATACCTTTCAGATTGTGCCTCCTATATAAGATATAGTCCACCTGTGTGTACTTTACTCCACTGTTATATCACCCTGTGTTCCTCGCTCTTCTTGAAATATGTATTCACCACAGCCATTTCCATCCTTTTTACAAATCCCACCACCATCTGTCCTTCCACATTCCTCTCCTTGACACCATACCTGCTCGTCACCTCTGTTCCCTTCACCAACATGTCCATTGAAATCTGCTCCAATCACCACTCTCTCCTGCTGGGGTACCCTCTCCACCATGTCATCCAACTCACTCCAGAATTCTTCTGTCTTCCATCTCACACCCAACTTGTGGGGCATTTGCGTGATAACATTCATTATCACACCTTCGATTTTCAGCTTCATACTCATCACTCTGTTCGATAGTCTCTTCACCTCCAACGCTCTCTTGACATACTCTTCCTTCAGAATTACCATGACCCTATTTCTCCTCCCATTCGCACCATGGTAGAAGAGTTTGAACCTACCTTTGATGCTCCTGGCCTTAAATCAGTGGCTGGGTTGGTTCATTTACTAGACTAAACAATGTAATTCTCATTCATTTTTTTTAATTTTTTTTATTTATTTCAGATTTTTCCCTTTTTCTCCCAATTTAGTGGCCAATCGCTCCCTATTTTAATTCAAACACCCACCCTCGTACTGCATGCGTTCGCCAACTGCATCTCTCCGGCCGGCAGTCTCGAAGGAGTCACCTCGCCACTTCCGTGACAAGGCGACTCCAGGCCGAACCACTGCTTTTTCCGACACACACAGAGACGCATTCATGTGACGAACACAAGCCGACTCCGCCCCCCTCCCCAAGACAGCGGTGCCAATTATTGCTGCTTCATTGAGCCCGGCCATAGTCGGATCTGACGAGACCGGGGCGCGAACCCCGCTCCCCAGTGGGCAACTGCATCGACACAAAGCCGATGCTTAGACCGCTACACCACCGCATTCTCATTCATTTTAAAGTTTACTTTACTGTTTGTGTCATAGGGAAAGTTCATATTCAAGAATGGGCGTGTCTTTGAAGGAGAATTTGTGGACGATCACATGGCAGAATTCCCTTCATTCCATCTGGATGACTCCAAAAGCCCAAACCTGAGCGGAATCAGAACTTGCACTCCTCTTGGTAAACATGCTAACTCCTTCTGAGATGTTCAGTTAAGCATCAGGGACTTAACAGCAAATGGCGTCTGTGATCCAGAGGTGAGGTACCAAACTCTACACAGTCTCAGTTCTGAAGGTAGTATTTACATGTTGCTGTAGGTAGATTTCGACAGAGGCTATCAGGCACAGGAAGTGAGCCATTGATGCTTGGAGCAGACATGGCTCTTGACATCGACTCTCTTCTGGAAAAATTTCCCAAGAGCCGAAGAGAGACAGAATTAAAACAGGTCAGATGCAACACGGTCGCCAGACATCAGTAGGACCCTCTGGTTTCTGAACTGACCCTCATTTTTGTATTTAACAGTTGGAGTTTGTGGTGCTGAGGCACATTGGTGAGCTGCGGTCCATCTACAGTTTGTACAGCAGCCTCGGCCGGGGCCACTCCCCCGACAACACCTTCCTGCTGTCTCGCCTGCAGCTCTGGCGCCTTCTCAAAGACTGTCACATCCACCATCACGGCACCACGCTGGTCCAGATAGACCGCCTCATCAGTGGTGAGACAGACTTGGATCTACCCTCCCTCCATGTCTTGTACTGACTGGTCGTAGTTAGATTACAGTAATTCAGGTTAGAATTTTAATGATCAAAGTAACTTAAAAATGATGAGTACCAGTGTTGGGCAAGTTACTGAAAATTAGTAATTAGTTACTTTTGAGAGCAGTAACTGTAACCGAGTTACTGCATTATAAAAGTAATTGGGTACTAGGGAAAGTAACTTTTGCGTTACTTTTTTTTTTGCTTCAGTATACTCTTATTAATGTACACATTATTTTTGTGTTGCTGTGGCATAGTGTGAGACAAGACAACGCTCAAATTTCATCTTGTCGTAGCCATTATCACTATAATGAAAAGGAAGTCATGGAACAATGAAACACAATAGATGTTTTGAAACTTTTGATAATTTTGGCACATTTATTGTCGCCTCAAATCAAGTATTAGTGCGCTCTTTCAGCAGTGTAAAATTAAATAACTACACTATTTTGGCAGTGTACAAAACAAATTAAATGACAACTACACTCTTAGCAGTGTAAAATTAAATGACAACTACACTCTTTGGCAGTGTAAAACTTAAATACATAATATACCGTTCCTCAGACATTTGACAGTAACTTCTTATCAAATGACAGGCCTAATGAAATAAAAGTTGTTTACAAAAAAGGTACCATCACTGAAGATGTGTCCAAGACAAGTGCATCACTAGATGTATGCAAATATCATACTACAACAAAAACACAACACACTGTGGTTCATCCTCCTTTGTAACATGAACAGAGAAATTCACGTCAACTGAACTCCATTCACCAACAGGATATTCAATCATGTTGGACAAACTTAAGTATTTTCAGCCTCACAAAGACGAATAACACACAGTAATGGTTTAACAAAAAGTATTTATCTCACATCTGGCCACTCGGCTTAAGAAATCAGTAATGGTGGACAAACTTAATGGTGGCACATTTAAGAAAAGTGTTCATCCTCGAGAGGAAAAACTGTACAGCCACCTGGAGATGCTTCTCAGTAAGGCAGCAAGGTCTGGATGTGTAATGCTTAACAAAAGCTATCCAACCAGGCTAGCGGATCTCTGGCCAGTGACCTACATGTCACACCTCAAAGTTCTGTTCTTACACTACACACTAACCTTCTCACTGAAGTGTGTGTGTGTGTGTGTGTGTGTGTGTGTGTGTGTGTGTGTGTGTGTGTGTGTGTGTGTGTGTGTGTGTGTGTGTGTGTGTGTGTCTTTCTCTGGCTCTGTTTTGGTCTCTTTAGTCTTTAGTCCAGCAGGGGCAGTTTTCATTTACGCCCTCTCTCCAAATATCCATCATATCAGTATTTTCCCCACAAAAAGACCACTTTGTCGATTGCAGCTGGAAGTTTTCCAAGCTCCTCAACATCTTAGCTCTCAAACCAACGATTGTACCTCAAGAGGAGAAGCTTCTCAAACGTTTGGTCTGATAGGCTGTTCCTCTTTGGAGAGGGAATCAGGTTTCCCAGGCTGAAGAGTCTGTACTGGGGCACTGGAGGGCGTGGCTGCATTATGTTTAAGAGATATTTTCTTTATCATTTGAAATTGATTCGGTGTCTATCCCTGTCGCTCCTGATTTGAGGTAATGGGCTACTTCAGCTTCAGCAGTGGAATATCTTCATCCTCGTCAAAGGAAAACAACTCCTCCTCTTTGGTAGAACCTGTGCTGTGTTGCGTTGGTTTTACCTGGTTGCTGCTCCTGCTCCAGGACATGTTCGGCACTCTACTACCAGACTGGCCTTTGCCTGGTCCTTCCACTCCTGGTCAAGCAACCAACGAAGCCTGAACTTCGGTAGTCTCACAGCAGCCAGGACAGCACCTTCACTTTCAAGAACTCGTGCAAATCTTGTTGTGACTGCCTGAAGTGACACGTATATAACAGGGCATCATACATTGAGTATAGTTTAAAAATGTTGCATTATACATGACATAGTTTCATAATGTATTTTAATTCAATGAAAACATGTGTAGGCCTAGCCCGTATGTTGTATTTATTACAGCTAAAAGGCTTTGCAGGTTAATTGTCCTAAAAGTGTCTCATACAGCATACGTCTATAGGCTACATATCAATCACACGTAGCCTATACACCCATATGAGTGACATCAATAAAATGCACTTGGGTGTTTGATTGATTAAATTAATGATAAATGCAAACAGAGGTAACAGCTCTTACCTGGACAATTGCATCCGGTAGGCCAACAAGGCTTTGCAGTCCATTCTTCAATTCCAGAGTCTTGGCGTGTCAGTGTGTCCAGTGTGGGTAGCAGTGTGCCATAAAAACAATGGTCTTCTCCCTGAAGAATGTCCAGTGCCACAGTAAGTGGCGTCATGGCAGCACAATACTCTGAGAAACTGATGTTCCCTTTCACTGATACACTTCATCTGTAGGTTGAAGGAGATGGTGTTCAACTCGACCATAGGTATCTCAGGAATTCAACCCAGGGCAGCGTAAAACGAATTCCACCTAGCTGTGCACGGTACTAGTAGCCTCTTTGCAATAACGTCATCCACGCTCTCCGAGGCTGCTGCGGACCGACTCGCCTTGTTCCACAGCCCTGCACATTTTGTGCTAGCGTGTCTGTACATGGCTTTCATTTCAGGTGTTGACACCAGCCACTTCCCCACATCAGTGCATGATATGAGATGTGTGGGGTGCACATCTCTGATGTGGAGGTAAAGGAATCATGTCGTCAGCACCATTGAGCAGCACATCCCCGATGTCTGTAAAAGTCACCTCATCCTCCTCTTCTGCAGAGTCCTCGGGTGGCTGGTACACTTGAAAGGCCCTGACGAAGTTAGCGCCATTATCTGTGACCGCTGCTGTGATGTCATGACAGGCCATGGGATGAGTGGATGATATCGAGCTCACTTGCAATACTGTCATACGTAGGGCGACCCTTAAATCTCCTGCATGCTGGCACTGCTTTCCCATGTTGCATGTTGTGAGGATTTATGCAATGTGCGGTTACACCAAGACAACTTTTATTATGCGCAGTCCGAATGTCTGCTGTGGTGGAGACATGGTCTAACTCCTGAAATGCTTTTTTCAGCTCGACCTCCATTTTAGCATATTTGTCATCCAGGTATTTGTTAAACGTCTTTCTGGGTGGTGGCCCCCCCGCTCTTCTCACTGGTGTTTTGCTAGTTAGTTACCTGAAGGCAACAGACTCAACTGTTGATGGCTGCTTTAATGTCCACACAGTCAAGAGTTATTGAGAAGGACAGTGTAGCCTATGTCTCAATAACTCTGTGACTGTGTGGACATTAAAGTGTGCTGCGCCAAGGTAAATTGCGCCCGCCCAAAATTGTTAGCACCAGCCGCCACTGCAGAGGCATGTCTTCAGCAACATACCTTGCAGTCAGTCTGTTTAGTTCTGCCTGGCTTACAGACTGTGGAGCAGAGGGCGAGTTAAAATCAAGCCTTGGCTGTTTGGGTGGAGCGGCTCCTCCTTGGTCAGCCGAGCTAACGTGGGCTGCACCCGGGTCACCGGTGTTGGCTGCGCTGGGTTCTTTGGCAACTAGCTCAGTAGAAGCGAGCTGGTTTGCTAGGTGCTTCAGGGGATTAGAATTGCTGTTCTTGGCGGTGGACGAGGTTTTCCTTCCCGCACATAGATTACAGCTCACCACTGTATTCTGGTCCTTTGTCTCGAGGAGGGAGGAATAATGCTGCCGTTTCCATGATACAAAGCTCACGCCTGAACGATCATCGGCCATTGTGTGGGCTTACTGCGCCCCATATTTCCCCCCAGAATGCCGCAGTGTTGCCGTTAAGGTCTCACCCACCAAGTGGAATGACAATAAACCTTAATCATAAAAGTAGATCTCAAAGCTGTAAAAACAATGTTTGATGGCAACACCACCATGACTATGATCCAGGTTGTAAGACGGAGAGGGAAGTTCTAGACACTGTTCTTTTTAAAAACGAAGACCTCCTGTGCAGCCACTTTCACTTTTTACTGTAAGTCCATTTCTGATAAGCCATTTAATGTCATCCAAAACCCTGTTAGATCTGTATGCTAACTAAAGGGGTGTGTGTGTGTGTGTGTGTGTGTGTGCTTCCATGTTCTGTGTTCTTCAGACGACCTTCCCTCAGATGAGATTCACTCTCCCTTTAGTTCCGTGCTGCCCCGTAAGCTTCTCAGCGCTCTGGTGACCATCGCCCACCACGCCTATCATGAAGACCAACAGTAAGCAGTGGAACTGTTTCCTAACAGGGGAATCTTTTTATTAGAAGTTCGTTTGCACGGGGCATTCGGGTGGCGTGGTGGTGTAATCCGTTGCCTACCAACACGGGGAACTCCGGTTCGAATCCCCGTGTTACCTCCGGCTTGGTCGGGCGTCCCTACAGACACAATTGGCCGTGTCTGCGGGTGGCAAGCCAGATGTGGGTATGTGTCCTGGTCGCTGCACTAGCGCCTCCTCTGGTCAGTCAGGGCACCTGTTCAGGGGGGAGGGGGAACTGTGATCCTCCCACGCGCTACGTCCCCCTGGTGAAACTCCTCAATGTCAGATGAAAAGAAGCGGCTGGTGACTCCACATGTATGGGAGGAGGCATGTGGTAGTCTGCAGCCCTCCGCGGGTCAGCAGAGGGGGTGAAGCAGCGACCTGGGCTGCTTGGAAGAGTGGGGTAAGTGGCTGGATACAACTGGGGAGAAAAAGAGGGAAAAAAGTTCATTTGCACATGTGAGGAATTTGACTTGGTAGCTTGCCAACACAGATCAGACCAGTTTTAGCCAGAGTATTTACAGTAGCCTTGGTGATCAGCCTCATCCGTTCCTGTGAACGCTGTTTTATCATTCATCCATCCATCCATCCATTACCCAAACCGCTTATCCTTACTCGGGGTCACTGGGCAGCAGGTGGGGAGACACCCTGGACAAGGCGGACAGTCCATCACAGGGTCAACACATACACACACATTCACACCTAGGGACAATTTAGTACAGTGAGTCACCTGACCTCCATGTCTTTGAACTGTGGGAGGAAACCGGACCCCCGGAGGAAACCCACGCAGACACGGGGAGAACATGCAAACTCCACGACCTGGGGCGACCCCCAAGGTTGGACTACCCCGGGGCTCGAACCCAGGACCTTCTTGCTGTGAGGTGACCGCACTAACCACTGCACCACCATGCTGCCAGTTTTATAATTAACTGTTTCATTTTATTATTTATATATTATATATATTTATATTTCACCAGACAGGTCAGGTGAATCAGCCGTACTAAATTGCCCCTAGATATGAATTTGTGTGTGTGTGTGTGTGAGAGATGGCCTGGCAGCCTGTCCAGGGTGTCTCCCCGCCTGCCGCCCAGTGACTGCTGGGATAGGTTCCAGCATCCCTGCGACCCTGAGAGCAGGATAAGCGGTTTAGATAAAGGATGGATGGATGGATGGATGGATCATCAACACATATATAAAGATGGCGGTGCGACTGACGTTTTCGGCGGCCTCACCGAGCACCGACTATGCAGTATTGTCCATGTCTACTTCTAAATTTGTGTCATCGTGTGGAGTGTGAGGGAAATATGTCTATGATCGTCAGTTTCTTTTGGACAATAGCAATAAGAAACACTGGCTGGGAGGGCTGATGTTAAATCAGCTGAGTGAGCTTGGTCTGCTACGTCCAGTGGGCCCAAAGACCACGACCTTGCCCGGAGCTGCGCCCCAGAGGAAACACCGAAAGCGGTGTGACAGGATGTGGAAGCGGGGCAAGCACGGATGTGTGCAAGCTAGGCTAACTGCTAACCCAACCAAACCGGCAGTTCTGACAGTCGTGCTGGCTAACATTTGTTCCCTGGACAGCAGCATGGACTATATCAGACTTCTGAGAGCTTCCCAGCGCAGCGTGAGGACCTGCTGTGTCTCCGTGATGTAGCTAAATGAAAACATCACAGACACCTTGATTCAGCTGGATGGGCTTACACTCCACAGAGCAGACAGAGTCGCCTCGCAATCTGGAAAGCTCCAGGGAGGCGGCCTGGCCATTTACATCAACAAATCATGGTGCTAAGATGCTGAGGTAGTTTCTACACTCTGTTCACCGCACATAGTTCATGACGGTGAAGTGCCGACCCTTTTACTTCCCACAGGAGCCGACAGCGACTGTCATTGTGGCAGTCTGTGTACCACCAAGTGCTAATGTGAAGGAGGCTATGAATGAACTCTACAACACCACCAGCAAATAACAGATGGCTCACCCCAACGCATTCTTCATTACTGCAGGAGATTTTAACCAGTCAAGTCTCCAGTCTGTTTTACCAGCATGTGAGTTTTGCAACAAGGGGTGATAACACATTAGACATAGTTTTTCACAAACATTAAGAACTCCTATAAAGCAGACCTCCTCCCTCACATTGGCAGCTCTGATCACCTAACTATTATGCTGACTCCAGCATTCAGCCCTTGGGTGAAACGATAGAAACCAGTGCTCACAGAAGTCCAAATGTGGCCACAGGAGGCAATTCCATCACTGCAGGACTGCTTTGAAAACATATAATGGGACATTTTCAAAGTGGCAGCAACATACAACAATGTCACTGACTTGCAGGAATACACCGAGTCTGTCATAGGCTACACAAGTGCATAGATGATGTGACTGTGGTCAAAACTATCAAGAAGCGGGCCAACCAGAAACCCTGGTTTAATGGGGAGGTCCATTCATCGCTGAGAACCCGAAATGCTGCATTCAGATCTGGAGACACTGCAACATACAGACTGGCCAAGCAACTCTGTCCCAGGGTATTAAGGAGGTGAAGAGGCTATATGGACAAAAACTCAACAGCCACTTCTCTGATAATAAAGACACACGGCGCTTGTGGCAAGGTTCTCAAGCAATAACTGACTACAAGCCCCCACCCCCGCAGGCATGCAATAAAGACCCCTCCCTACCAGACAAACTAAATGACTTTTTTGCACGTTTTGAGGTAACCAACAACAGGCAGGCACGGACACTTCATCCATCACCAAGCGACCAAGTACTCCAGCTGTCTACAGCTGGGGTAAAGAAGGCCTTTGCCAGCATCAACCCATGCAAAGCTGTGGAGCTGGACAACATGCCTGGGCGTCTTATTAAGGACTGCACAGAGCAGCAGAAAGATGTTTTTGCAGACATCTTCAACACCTCGCTCAGTAGCAGTAGTGCCCAACTGCCTCAAAAGTGCCACCATCATTCCCCTGCCCAAAAAGTCAAACCCAGCCAGTATGAATGACTTCTGCCCTGTGGCCCTCACTCCCAAAGTTATGAAGGGCTTTGAGTGGCTTGTCGTGCAGCACATCAAGGCCTGCCTCACTGCAAACCTAGATCCCCTACAGTTTTCATGTAGAGCCAACCGATCCACAGAAGATGCGATCTCTACCACACTGCACCTCACTTTGTCATACCAGAAAGGAAAGAACACCTGCGCCAGGATCCTCTTCATCGATTTCAGCTCGACATCTAATACCATCATACCACAACAACTGGTGGAGAAGCTGAGGTTGCTGGATGTGGACACTGGCACCTGCGAATGAGTCCTCGACTTCCTGACGTGGAGGCAGCAGACAGTCAGGGTGGGTAGCCACACATCAAATTCCATCTTAGTAAGGACAGGTTCACCCCAGGGCTGCGTCCTGAGCCCCCTCTTGTTCACCCCGCTAACCCATGACTGTACTACCAAATTTGACACCAACCACATCGTCAAGTTTGCAGTGTGTCTCGTCAGCAATAATGATGAATCTGTATACAGGATGGAGGTGGAGCAGCCAATGGTGTGGTGCAAATCCCATAACCTCTCCCTGAATATAAGTAAAACAAAAGAGATGGTGATTGACTTCAGGAGAGCCGGCAGGCATCATCATACGCCGGCGACCATTGATGGCGCCACTGTGGAGAGGATCAGTAACATCAAGTTCCTGGGAGTGCGCCTGGCGGATGACTTGACCTCAACCATTAACACGTTGGCCATTGTTAAAAAGGCCCAACAGCGGCTGCATCCCCTCCGGAGACTTAAAAGGGCACGCCTCCCCATTCTAGCCTTCACCACCTTCTACAGGGGCACCATTGAAAGCATTCTAACATACAGTCTCACTTCCTGGTTTGTTGACTGCAAAGCGACTGAACAGGATAGTGAAGACCGCTAGCAAGATAATTTGTGCCCCTCTCTCCTTCCTGTTAGAGAGCCTCCAGCATCATTGAGGCTCCAGCATCATTGAGGATCTCCACCATCTTCTCACAACCTGTTTTCCCTCCTGCGGTCTGGGAAGAGGTACAGCAGCATCTGTGCTAAATCCAGCAGAATGCTAAATAGCTTCTACCCACAAGCAGTCAGGATCATTAACAAACTGTGTCCCCTCCACAGTCATGCCCCCCCACTACCCACCTACTCTTTACCCCCCCCCCCAATCAGTGCTGGTCACCCGTTGACAGACACCAGCTGTCAACATTGAAATGAAATTGCACTTTAATTGACGGTGTAGTACTTGGATGGATTGTTGTTAATTGTGCTTTCTTGTTTTGTTCTCTGTTTTTTTATTGTTAGTGGTATCGTTTATAGTGTGACAGTGGTAAAGTGTGGTCGGAATAACAAATGGGTTAGAGGTGGAGGTGGGATTACATCAAGGATCGGCTCTGAGCCCTTTCTTGTTTGCAATGGTGATGGACAGGTTGACGGACGAGATCAGGCAGGAGTCTCCATGGACTATGATGTTTGTGGATGACATTGTGATCTGTAGTGAGAGTATGGAGCAGGTGGAGGAGAGCCTGGAGAGGTGGAGGTATGCACTGGAGAGGAGAGGAATGAAAGTCAGTAGGAGCAAGACGGAATACCTATGCCAGAATGAGAGGGGGGACAGCCGAATGGAATGGTGAGGATGCAAGGAGTAGAGGTGATGAAGGTGGATGAGTTTAAACAATTGGGGGTCAACTGTCCAAAGTAACGGGGAGTGCAGAAGAGAGGTGAAACTGAAACTCCTCACTGGTGAAAAGAAGCGGCTTGGAGGAGGCATGTGGTAGTCTGTAGCCCTCCCCGGATCGGCAGAGGGGGTGGAGCAGCGACTGGGATGGCTTAGAAGAGTGGGGTAATTGGCCAAATTCAATTGGGGAAAAAAGTGGGGGGGGGGCAATCAAAAAAAAATAAATATATAGTTGGAGCCAAATTTATGATTTTGATAATTTGATGTATTATGTTAAAAAAAAACCCCGAAATATCACAGATTCATTGGGTGGTGGTTAATTGCTGTTGTGAAGTGTAGGGTGGACACTCCCCGTTTGACAGCCTCTTTGACAGTCAGCTGATTGAGGCTGACCTTCCCTTGGACAACCAGCCAGTTGACTGAGGTGGTAGCGAACTGTAGGTGGCGTCAGCTGGCGTGTAAGGGCAGAGCTGGCAGTTAAGTGGTGCTCTTCTGGTTTTGTAGCCACACGGTTTTTTGGCTGCTGAATACAGTAAATTTTCCTTTCTTCATGTCTTGATGTGTGCCCCTCTTTACATCATCTGGTCAGAGCACCTCATCTGTTCTGGAGAACAGAGGTGTCCAACTGAGAACAGGAAATAAAAGTGACAAAAGAAGGAACTCTGGACTCTTGTTGTTTAAGCGTGTCGACCAAGGCACAAACCAAAAGAACCAGAAAGGAGCAAACACGCTGATTGAAAGTTGGACCGTGTATATATTTTGTCCTCTAATATCAGAGTTTCTCTCCTTGTCCCAGGACTTCACACAACATCCTGGCCATGTGCTTTTCCAAGATGATGAAGGAGAACATTCTTCCTAATGCAAAGAATGTAAAAGGTGCTGACACACATGAGTACATACACATCTACACACATCTACACAACCAGAGTTATCAGTGTGGTGGCCATTAACATTAGGCCTGTTGATACAGGGCATCTGTTCAGTAATGTGGTCCATGCAGTGGTTGCTGGGAACTATATAGAGAGATGCTGGGTCATCTACCGGGACCTGAGTATGGTCAGTTCAGCCCTCAGGACTGACCACACCGTCACCTGCCGACACTTGGTCTGGATGTTCAAGGTAGGGCCAGCTGGGGTCTGTCTGTGAACATGGAACTCACTAATCAAGTCAGTTTTATTTGTACAGCCCAACATCACACATTACACATGTGCCTCAGGGACTTTACAGCAACACTTGTGCCGCTTGGCATCCTGCGCATCATATTCTTTATACATTTCATAGTTCCATTATAATTCTTATCCTCTTTCAATGTTGTGTTGTGTAAACTGTAAAGACAACATCATTGCATGTTGTGCGTCTTGGGAGAGAGATCCTCCTCTGTTGCTCTCCCTGAGGTTTCTCCCTATTTTTTCTCCCTGTTAAAAGTTTTTAGGGAGGTGTTCCTGATCTGATGTGAGGGTCTAAGGACAGGATGTTGGGTTGCTGTAAAGCCCCCTGAGGCTAATTTGTAATTTGTGATATTGGGCTATACAAATAAAATTGACTTGACTTAACACAACATCCTGTCCTTAGACCCTCACATCGGATAAGGCACAAAAACCTCCTTTAACAGGGAGGAACAGTAGGGAGAAACCTCAGAGAGAGCAACAGAGGAGGATCTCTCTCCCAAGACGCACAACGTGACATGATGGTGTGTTTACACAGTTTACACAATACAACCTTGAAAAAGGATAACGCAATTATAATGGAATGGGGCATCTGGGTGGCGTAGCGGTCTATTCCGTTGCGTACCAACATGGATCGCCGGTTCGAATCCCCGTGTTACCTCCAGGTTGGTCGGGTGTCCCTACAGACGCAATTGGCTGTGTCTGTGGGTGGGAAGCCAGATGTGGGTAAGTTTCCTGGTCGCTGCACTAGCGCCTCCTCTGGTCAGTCAGGGCGCCTGTTCGGGGGGGAGGGGGAACAGGGGGGAATAACGGGATCTTCCCACACTCTACATCCCCCTGGTGAAACTCCTCACTGTCAGGTGAAAAGAAGCGGTGGGTGATTCCACATGTATGGGAGGAGGTAGTCGGGAGGAGGAGGTAGTCTGCAGCCCTCCCCGCATCGGCAGAGGGGGTGGAGCAGCGACTCAGAGAGCAGGGGGATTGGCCAGGTACAATGGGGGGGGGGGGGTATTCTAGACAACCAAACTGGTTTTTAGACCTGAGATAACGTGAACTCCCTTCCTGAGGGTCCTAGAGGACAGGTTTGAAAACCACTGTTTAACATTGTGCAATCTGGAAAATGAAATCATATCTAGAACAATCCCAACCTGATGAATATTCCCCCTGAAACATTCGGCACAGCGTACGCAGAAGATGCATCTGTCCATGACTCACGTAGTGAGGGATTTCAGCCACATGCCTGAAGTGATGTGATGTTTTGTGTCGTGTTGTATTTGACTCATCTTGGTCTTTGTTTTTTTCAACGCTGTCAGGATCTCGGTCTGTTTGACAGTAATCTGACCACCAGAAGGTTACTGGAGATCATGACCGCAGAGGAGCTGGATGCTGGCAGCCGGTCCCACTGCAACCTGGATCAAGAGGTGGGCTCGCGTCGCCTCACTGCTTTCCACATCAAGTCATTGATTGATGGATTTTCTCGTCTGTTCTTGACTCATACTTCAACAGCTCTGCTTCAGTAAGACAGCCTGTTGGCTTAGTCGTCCTGTCTTTGGTCAGCCAGTGACTCCTTCTCATGTGTGGACTCCATCTGTTCTGTTCTCTCTCTCACATTAACTCTGGCTCGCTTGGCCAATTGTCTAGTCATCATCTTGGTCATGTAAAGTCTTAGTTCCTACCATGTAAACTCGCATGTTCTTCTCTTTTGCCATAGATCACATTCCTTGAGTTCTTTGAGGTTCTCCTGGGGTGTTCTCAGGTGAGCAGTCAGCCAGCTGTCTGTTCCAGTCTGGAGGTCATTGGGAGTTCACCAGAGGAGGGAGCCAGCGAGAGCCTCCTACTCTCCCAGAGCCTTCTCACCCAGTCGGTCAGATCCTTTCAACCTCTTCCTCTGTCTACTGACACAACTGCTCTTTTGTTCCGTTAAATAGCTTCACTTCCTCTGGCCCACGTTAGGCTAGCTTCACTCCCTCTGGCCCACGTTAAGCTAGCTTAACTCCCTGTGGCCCACGTTAAGCTAGCTTCACTCCCTGTGGCCCACATTAAGCTAGCTTCACTCCCTGTGGCCCACGTTAAGCTAGCTTCACTCCCTCTGGCCCACGTTAGGCTAGCTTCACTCCCTGTGGCCCACGTTAAGCTAGCTTCACTCCCTCTGGCCCACGTTAGGCTAGCTTCACTCCCTGTGGCCCACGTTAGGCTAGCTTCACTCCCTCTGGCCCACGTTAGGCTAGCTTCACTCCCTCTGGCCCACGTTAGGCTAGCTTCACCCCATGTGGCCCACGTTAGGCTAGCTTCACTCCCTGTGGCCCACGTTAGGCTAGCTTCACTCCCTGTGGCCCACGTTAAGCTAGCTTCACTCCCTCTGGCCCGCGTTAAGCTAGCTTCACTCCCTGTGGCCCACGTTAAGCTAGCTTCACTCCCTGTGGCCCACGTTAGGCTAGCTTCACTCCCTCTGGCCCACGTTAGGCTAGCTTCACTCCCTGTGGCCCATCCTCGCGTCACCTGTTTTTCCTTTGACTTTGTTTTTGTCTTTGAAAGAATCTGGTGTTGCAGTGATGTCCTTTTCCCAAATAAGACTGTTATGTAGACTAAGCAAAATCCTCTACAGTACAAAAACAAAATGGCAAAGCTAATGTAGTTTTGAACATGTAGCCAAGACTGAGCTGTAATGACCGTTTAGCACTCGATTAGTGCAGTCAGCAAGCGTGTCAGTATCTCTGCCTGCATGTCAGTACTGGTAAACTTGCTGTGGGTTTATAAGTCATTTAAATCAGCAGTACATCCGGTATTTACTTGGTGAATGAAATGTCTTGCAGATGGGGAAATTCAGCCACATCCAGCAGGTTTCCACTCCTGAAGACATGAAGGGTGTCAATCTCCAGACTGCAGTCCACATCCAGTCTCAAACAGCCGGTTGGTTTTTCACCCCGTTCATTATAGGACAAGAACTTCTAGAGAGGATTTGTCATATTGCCGGAGTTTATTTACACTGTACCTTTTAGTTTTTTGGATTTTTCTCCCCAGTTGTACCCGGGCAATTACCCCATTCTTCCGAACCTTTTAGTTTTAACTGAGCTGACTAGTGGATCCGAATACAACTTGCATTTGCCTGCATGTTTATTGAATGGGTCCTGGCACAGTTTTCATTGAGAAAATAAACTGCATTCCCAGAATATGAAACACAACTCATTTGGACTCTGAATGAGTTTAAATGTGTCGTGGGCAGGTTAGAGAACAGCAGCTTGTGACTCATTTCTGTATTGCGTTTTTGACTCAAGCCACACTAAAACAAGAGATAAATCTAAAACGTGTGATGTATCCTCGTCAAATCCTAATAAAGACGCTTTTTTTCCCTTTAAAAGCTCAGTAAGAGAATCCTGATCTGTTTTTGTATTTGTGTTTCTCAGAGACGACCACACATCTGTCATCCTCTGAGTCTGGAGAGCTTTCTTCACAGAGGGACTCTGTACTGCAAGCTACGCCAACCAGTTACTCTCCCCGCTTAACCAGCAACGGTATGTTGAACTGTGTGAGTCTTTTCTGATGCACAATTATTTCTGTCATACAAGCAAAGATGAAAAGGTGTTGTTAATTCCTATCAGTAGTGTTGCACATGAAGCAATCAGAAGAATTCCTCGTTTATCAGTCATCACAATGGGAAAGCATAATAGAAGCTAGGTTAAGAGGGGAGGTGATGATGAAAGAGTAATAGAAGCTAGGTTAAGAGGAGAGGTGATGATCAGCAGCAGCAGTATGGTTTCATGCCATGAAAGAGCACCACAGATGTGATGTTTGCTTTGAGAATGTTGATGGAGAAGTATAGAGGAGGTCAGAAGGAGTTACATTGTGTCTTTGTGGATTTAGAGAAAGCTTATGACAGGGTGCCGAGAGAGGAGGTGTGGTATTGTATGAGGAAGTCGGGAGTTGCAGAGAAGTATGTAGGAGTGGTGCAGGATATGTATGAGGGAAGTGTGACAATGGTGAGGCGTGTGGTTGGAATGACAGATGGGGTCAAGGTGGAGGTGGGATTACATCAAGGATCGGCTCTGAGCCCTTTCTTGTTGTGATGGTGATGGACAGGTTGACGGACAAGATCAGGCAGGAGTCTCTGTGGACTATGATGTTTGCGGATGACATTGTGATCTGTAGCGAGAGTAGTGAGCAGGTGGAGGAGAGCCTGGAGAGGTGGAGGTATGCACTGGAGAGAAGAGGAATGAAAGTCAGTAGGAGCAAGACGGAATACCTATGTGTGAATGAGAGGGAGGAGAGAGAATGGTGAGGATGCAAAGAGTAGAGGTGATGAAGGCATTTGAGTTTAAATACTTGGGGTCAACTGTCCAAAGTAACTGGGAGTGCAGGAGAGAGGTGAAGAAGAGAGTGCAGGCAGGGTGGAGTGGGTGGAGAAGAGTGTCGGGAGTGATTTGTGACAGGATACCAGCAAGAGTTAAAGGGAAGGTTTACAAGATGGTAGTGAGACCAGCTATGTTATATGGTTTGGAGACAGTGGCACTGATGAAAAGTAGTAGCTCAGTCATGACAATGTGGCCTCAAACACAGCAGCTTACCTTCCACATCATAATTTGCCTGCTTCAGCTGATGTAACAGGCTGCCGTTCAGGGCAACAGAACGGGGATGAAGGAAAAATGCTCCGAGTTGAAAGCACGGAAGCCCAAGACGGTGAACCGGATGTGTGGATACGAAGATGCCACCGCTTCTTCAGCCGACTATTCCCTGTCTACGACCATGAACGCTCACGGAGACGCCACATGGAGGAAGAGAGACTCCGCCACGCAGTCCAAAAACACGCCGCCGTGGCCAAGGCCCGAGAGCAGGCCAGGTATAATGTTGTAGTCTGCATTTCATTTACATCAGAGAGCTGTTTGTTTACGTGTGTACCAGACTATAATAACCCTCTACGGCATGAATTTGTCAAGTTCACTGAAATGCAGTTATGACAGACAGCTGGACATTTTCTGTCCAGACGGTCCAGGTCCCAGTATGCAAACGTAAACCCGATCAGTCTCAACATGTAACTGTGTTCTGGTGAAGACGTATTTGATGAGGCTCTCATTTTGATCATTTTTAAACTCTGTTCATTGTCTTGAGACACGGTTTTTTTGTTTTGCAATCAACTTCAACTCATGAATTCCACTCTTCCTTCATGAGGAACTGAAGACAGGAGGAAGATTATGAAAATGTTAAAATGGGTTTTATTAATCAGTTAAATTGAAGCCTGGGAATATGACCAAGTTTGTGTAATTAACAGATTGCTTCCTTCCTGCTCAGAAGCAACCTAACACAGAGACGATTCTCTGCATTTTTTCTAGATTGTGTGTCAATCTAAATCATGTCTGGTTATTCCATCTTTCAGGCTGAGAGAGCAGTGGGAGGCTGAGGAGGAGGAGCGGCGGCAGAAGGAGGCTGAGAAAGAGGAGGCAGCAGCAGAGAGAGTAGACGGAAATGAAGATGAGGTAATCGGTTCGCCATCGGAGGTGTCAACCAGCTCCGTCACAGTCGCTGCTGCAGCCAAACAGGCCAGCAGGTCCAGGAAGAAGCAGCCGGCTAAAAAAGCTGGTAAACGAGCCTGAACCCGCAGCTTTTCACTCAGGTTTAATCTGTGCAGCGCACAACACACATACATGACATGATCACACATACACTGAAAGATTATTCTCCCTGAAAGACATCAGAGGGCGGTGTGAAGACCATGAGATCCCTCGGACAGACGGACTGTCGGATTCTGTCCCTGAGGTCAGGGGTGAAGGTAAAGAGCGACAGGTCAGCCTGGGTCTGAAAAACACACAAAAAAGGATTGTCAAGTGTGTTCTACAACACAACAGAACCTTGTTAATTCTGCAGGAAGCAAAGTCGGGCAGGAAGTGGTAAATGACCTGTGGTGTGTGAGGAGTGCTGAGGGTGGACACGGCTGGCACAACTGTAAGGGAAAACACAAATGAACATAGAATCACACACTGCTTACACAATTTCATTCAGCAGATGCTTCATCTGAAGTGACGTACATCCGAGAGGTAGCTGGCTTGTGTAGCATTAGCCACAGACTCTCACTGGAGACTCATCCCAGCCAGGGCTTGAACGCTCGCTCTCCGGCAGGAAAGCGGGAGTTCTTACCTACTGAGAGATCCAGCTGCACTTTAAATAAATAAACGTGTCATAGTGACACTGGGTTTATTCTGGTGCTTACAGCTTGAATTACTGCCTCTACCACTTTGTAGTCTCTTCCATTATGAACCATGACTGTTAAAAAACATTTCCTGTGTTAGACTGCAGTAGGCCTCAGGCTTCACTGGAATTCTAATTCATTTGAATAGTAACAAGTACTAGCCAATTACAGTGACCGTTTACACTCTATTGGATTTGTGATCAGCAGTTAGATATGTTGTTCTGCGCTTTATTCATTTAATCTGAATAAAATCAAAGTACCAGTGTCAGTTCTGAGTCTGTATGTTTCTGAGACAGCCTGTCCACTGTGATAACCCTACTTCATAACAGAACACCATCACATACAGGCAGTTACACCCCGGTGAAATGTGTGTGTGTGTGTTACCTGTAGCAATCATAACCGCCTCTTCCTGAGTTAGCGAATTGATTGGCGGAGATCTGGGACTCTCCATCTCTATATCTGCCATCATGGGTGATGACAGGCTATCTATCTCTGAGGGTTGGAGGTAGCGTTCGAAGTCAAACCCAGGATCATCCTGCACACACAAAAAGGATCACTTATTTAAAAGAGCTTACCCCTGATGTTGAACTCATGAGGCTTAAAACAACTGCTGAAAGGATGTAATACAAGACTGCTTTTATCAACAGGAGAAACGTTCCCAATAAGGCAATAAATATCTCTGACTAACTCTGTCTGGAGGTTCACTTGTGGACTCTCGAGTCTCCATGGGAACCGAGATCGCAGCGGGCGAGGAGACGAGAGGGAGGCTGGCATAAGTGGTTTCTTGCCTGGCCGGCATCATGCAAGCAGAGTATGGAGACCGGGTGAAGCTCAGAGCCAAGGGTGGCTCGGTGACACGGCAGGATGGAGAGGGAGACCGTGGAGAGAGAGACAGGCTGGCGTTTCTGTCCTCAGCGGGTCCGTTTTGGTCATGGACTGCAGGGCTGGGTACAAGTGACGGGGCCAGTACCAGAACACTTTCCGCTTCGTTGTTGTCTCTGTCACAAGCAGCAGAGCTAACCTCGTCTGGTCTGGACACCGGCTCAGACTGGTCAGGCCGAGTGCCGTCTGAGGGAACATCCATTATGGGTGAAAAGCTGACTGAAACGTTGACGCTGTTGGGTCGCTGAGGAGGGCTCAGTTGACGCCTTGCTCTTGGACGAGGGCTTTGCCCGAGGTTAACAGAGAGGCAGGTGGGGGTAAGGCTGGGCCGAGCAGGAGAGACATGTGATGTTATGGAGTGGCGGGTAGCTCGACCGGGAGTGGTGTTGGTGAGAGAGAGGCCGGGTGAGGTTCCATGCAGCACAGCAGCAGTGTGATGGCTGGCTGTCTTCACAAAACCTGAAAACAGACAACACATAACCACTCCATTAGAACCACATCTGACAGATCAGACTGGAAGTCATTTACTTTGGTGGTACAAGCTGAGCTCCGTCTGATTCAACGACAAGTTCCCCAGTTCTGTCGTACCACTTGAACTCTTTCTCACCTGCTGGTTTGGCTGGGCTCTCCACCTGGAAGAAGCCTCCATGGAACACCACGGTGTCTATTTCTCTGTCTGACTGGGTATTTTCCTCTGCAGCTTTCTGCAGCTCGGCAGCTTGCTGACGAGCTTTCATGGAAGCCTTGAATGCAGCCAGACGGGACTTGGCGGCTGCGTTGGTCCCTGCTGGCTTGGCAGCTCCGCAGGAGGGTTGTTTCTGTCAAAAGAACAAGAAAGCAGAGAAACTCACTGGACTGGTAATATAAACCATTTCCCAACAAGGACAAAAGTAAGTTTATGTTACGTTCCTAAACAAATGGCATCAAGATATATGAAATTGATGCAAAAAGATGTTCAAGTTAAATGAAAGGAAATGTGCCACCAGAAATAAGCCATTTGTCTAAGGTTAACTTTAATGTAAATACATGACTTCTGTCTTTCACCTTGACCGCTCTCTTCTTCGGGAGTGGAGGGGCTTTATGTTCCTCCAGCCAGCCTCGGCTCTCTGCCTCCTTCAGGGCATCAAACTTCTTGTTGACATCTTCAACCTGACAGATTGAGACAGAGCAAAATGCTTTGTTCTCTCTTTTCACGTTGTCGCTGGTGAAAATTTGCATATTTCATATTTAAACTAGAATTAAACATTTTTGCTTCAACTTATTAAGAGCCAAATCAGAATCATGTTTATTGGCCATGTAGGTTTGCACACACATGGAATGTGACTCTGGTCTCTCTCAGTGTACTTAACAGAGAATAACAACACAATAATCTTCACATATATACACAAGGACTGACTTTAAGAGGTGATAAGATGCAGTGGTGCAGAGAATATATCAGGGATGCTGAAATACATGTTAGCAGCTTACCTGCATACATGTCTGAGGTAGATATAGATGACAGTGTACCAGTATATGTATAATTTACAGTACAGTATATACAACATGCACAGTACAGTACGTACAACATGTACAGTACAGTATATACAACATGATGGATTTATTTGAGTGTTCAGCGTTCATTTGAATGTCAGCTTGTGGAAAGAAACCGTTTTTACATCTGGTTGTTTTGGGGTACAGTGCTCTGTAGCGCCTGCCAGAGGGGAGGAGTTGGAACATGTTGTGACCAGGGTGTGATGGGTCTGCAGTGAGAGATACTTTATTAATCCCCTGTGGGGAAATTCTTCTCTGCATTTAACCCATCCTAGTTGTGTAGCTTGGAGCAGTGGGCAGCCGCTGTGCAGCACCCGGGGACCGACTCCAGTTGGTCTTGCCATGCCTCGGTCAGGGACACAGACAGGAAGGAGTATTAACCCTAACATGCATGTCTTTTTTTTCCTTTCTTTTTTTATGGTGGGGGAAACCGGAGCACCCGGAGAAAACCCACCGTAGACATGGGAAGAACATGCAAACTCCACAGAGGACGACCTGGGATGACCCCCCCAAGGTTGGACAACCCCGGGGTTCAAACCCAGGACCTTCTTGCTGTGAGGCGACAGCGCTAACCCATGCACCACGGTGATGTGATGTTGCTTGCCTGTCTCCTGACTCTGGAGGTGTACAAGTCCTGAACGGAGGGCAGGTTGGCACCAATGATTTTCTCTGCAGACCTAACTGTCCGTTGTAGTCTGTCCCTGTCCTGTTTGGTGGCCGATCCAAAAACAGAACAGGGACAGACAACCCACCATCAATCCACCACTGGTTGGATTAGCTGTGCATTCAAAAGTGTGAGACAGTCAAACTGCCAAATATTCTCCACTATGCCTGCTTAGTTCATTCTCTGCTCTCTTCCTGGTGGTGCTACTTCCACTGACAGACATGAAGAAATGTGTTAATTAATTATACAACAATGTTTAATACTGAGAATACACAGAACATCCTTCAAAACCAGATGAAGGTAAATGGTACGGAAGACTTTCATAGAATCAGCAAAGTCTATGTGGAAAAAGACGGTCTGTAACTGAACCAAGTCACTCATCTGTACAGAGCCACATTCAACAGCAGCTCAGCTCCCTATTTTAGGTCAGACATCCACCCTCGTACTGCATGCGTTCGCCAACTGCATCTCTCCGGCCGGCAGTCTCGAAGGAGACGCCTCGCCACTTTCATGACATGGTGAATCCAGGCCGAACCACTGCTTTCCCCCCCACACACACAGAGACGCATTCATGTGACGAACACAAGCCGACTCCACCCCCCTCCCGAAGACAGCGTTGCCAATTATTGCTGCTTCATCGAGTCCGGCCATAGTCGGATCTGACGAGACCGAACCCCGGTAACCAGTGGGCAACTGCATCGACACAGCCGATGCTTAGACCGCTACACCACCACGGACTCCCCCATTTTAATAAGGGTCCAACAACACCAAAAACAACACCAACAACCCACTGTGTTTCAAAATAAAGGGTTGCAACCATTAATGGTTTGAAATGTTTATTTTGAATAAGTCCTAATACAGTCTCCCACATGTTAATACAAATAAGTGCTTAAGAATTAGTATATAGGTCAATGCCTATTTGTGCATGTTTCTGAAGTTAACAAGAAAAAAAAGAAACATGTCACCTTTTAACAAAACAGAAATGAGAACATGAAAATTAAAACCCACTGGTGCACAATACTGCTTATCAAAACCACGCGCAAGGCCTTAACCTGACCTGTTAAGTAAAGTTTAAAACGCGCTCTGGGAAAAATACACCTTGTTCATGCTTAACCCTACCATGGGTGGCTCGGAGCGTCGGCGGGCCCGGTCCAAGAAAATCCCAACTTTGAATTTGCATTCGTCACACTTTCTGCTGGGTTCAGACCTTTTCTTGTATTTCCCTGCGCCTCCTCTACAACTCTTTGGTGCTGCCCAGGGGAGTCAGGCCTCACACTTTGAAAACCACTGTCCTAGAGAACTGTGTGCTTCCAACTTTGTGGCAACAGTTTAGAGAAGGCCCTTTCCCGTTTCAGCATGACAAAGCCCACATGCATGCACAAAGTGAGGTCCATGAAGACATGGTTTGTCGAGTTTGGTGTGGAAGAACTTGACTGGCCTGCACAGAGCCCCGACCTTAACTCCCTTTGGGATGAATTGGAAAGCCGACTGTGAGCCAGGCGTTCTCCCCCACATCAGTGCCTGACCTCACTAATGCTCTTGTGGCTGAATGGGAGCAAATCCCTGCACCCATGTTCCAAAATCTAGTGGAAAGCCTTCCCAGAGGGTGGAGGCTGTTATAGCTGCAACTCTATGGTTTTGGAATGAGATGTTCAACAAGTACATATGGGTGTGATGTTCAGGTCACCACATACTTGTAGGTCATGTAGTGCATATTCAGATGAAGTTTTATCTTTTACTTCAGACTTCTTTCGGCTTGCTCCCCGTTTCTCAGCGGTCGGTCGCTACAGTGGATTTTATAGTTTCCATCATTAATCTGTGAGGGTAGAGCACCAATGTTAACCCAGGCCTCGACCAATCCGATATGGAGCCTCGATCGATCCTGTAGTGTCTCATCAATCCAGATGATGATTTGGCAAAATGTTTACATCGGATGCCCTTCCTTACACAACCACTAACCCCATGGACGAGGGCACAGGTAAAGCGCTGGATGCCATCCCAGTGTTCAGTTCATAGACATGAGGTTTTAAACTTGTTCTCGTCTTAACCCTAGCCCATCCTACCACGCACTTCCCATTCACCTTCTATTTGCTCTCTCTGTATTCAATTTTTTGGTCTGCTCCGCTTAACATCACAACTAAGTTAAGATTTTGAAGAGGGCAAACAAAATGAACTTGTCCTTACTTGGCTAATCCTCCTATCCTGCAGACTTTTTTGGATAACTAGCCCCTGGACTGGTCATAGACCTACACTGTCCTCTTGTGTTTGCTAAATGGCATTACAACAGCTCTCTCGAGCTTTACAGTGACCTCATACAGTAGCTGTGTTCTCTAGATGTCAGAAGTTGTGCTCGCTCTAGTTCATTTGTTTTTGGTACGGCTAGCCTCATGGGGACCGGCACTTGGATTTTGCTGTAGCTCAGTTGAAGACAATTATAGCACAAGTATGTCACTTCATTGCTGAAATTTTTGATGTTGTTCCTCACTCCATTTTGTTCATCTGCCAACTGTGGTTGGTGCAAGTCCTCAAGATACTCTGAAAGAAATTACCCACTCTGTGTCTATTGCTCACTCAGTATTTCCAGCACAAATGGCTTCTAAACATGCAATCGTTTTCCTTCCCTTCTCTGAAAATCGTGTTTTCTCAGTCATACAGAGGGCCAAATTATGCTTTTGTGTAGCCAATGCAGGAGTAAGAAGACATAAAGGAGACTTTTCTGCACTTGGTCCAGTCTTTGTAGCAATTTCTCTCTTTTTGTTGATGGGAGAAGGCCTTCCTAAGACCTTTTTCCTGTTCCTGACAAGGTTTCCTCCAACTCTCAGCTGCTGTTGTATCCAAGTTATACAACTTTTACACTTCCCGTTTTCTCTACCTATTTTGTGTGCATGCGCCTGGCTGCAACCGTTTATCCGTGTGGAAGTAATGAATTACGTAGAGCTGGTCTTACCTCAGTCTGTCATATGTCTACGTGTGTGCATGCAAGACAGTGGGTGTCAGAGAATCAGTGAGAACTTTCGTGACAATGAAAGCTCTGGACACAGGTAGGTGGAACCTCATATTTCACACCAAAACCCGCTCACCGGAGGCAAGTGCTCCTTTTTTCATGCTTGCATTTGTGGCTCAGCTTTTTTTGTTTAGGTTTTTAATGTATGCAGTTAATGGCTGATTGTCCCGTTCTGTTACTGTGAGAGATTCAGAAATGCCATGAATGTGCCCATGCCTGTCGCCATCTTACTTCAGATGGACAACTCAGAAACAACAGAGGTCAAGCTACAGCAGGTTCAGACCTTCTCACCTGGAAATACACCATGTCCCAGAATCCTTGCAGGTCAGTGCAGGTGGTGATCTTCTCCCCTCGGCCCAACTCACAGTCGTCTGTCAGACCGCTAAACTGGGCAAAGCGCTCCTTCATCAATAGCCTGGCCTGTCCAATCGCTGTACGCATGCGGTCCTGCACTACACACACACACGAGATGGTATTTTTCACAAGTAACAAACAACAAAGTTCAGTTATAGGTTGAGATAAATCCAGCAGGTCCTCCCAGTTCCCGGCAGAGGTGCAGACACTTACTCTCCTCCGGAATGGACTCGTCATCCAACTTGGCCCCCCACAGGTCACACAGACCCAACAGTCTCTCGGTCTCTTTGTTCATTTCAGATCTGAAAGAAACAGATGGCTGTAAGTACATGGAGTGGAGTCTCTACATATAACAAATATAACTGCTTTGACTTCATTCTACAGCAGAAATGTAATGCGAATTAAAAATCACTTCATACCAAGAAATGCAAAATAATATCCTTAATCTAGGACTGATAACAAGTCCTCAGACTCATGACTATTTTCAACCCATCCATATACAAGTATAAATTTAAGATGAAATAAGTTTCCCAGGAGCCTATGGTGCAACAATTAAACAGACAGTCCAAGACATAAAATGTTAATAAGCACAAAACATAGAATATACAAAATCCCAGCAGCAGGTAGTTCTTGTAAACAGATTTAAAGTGCAATGTTTGTGACAGTGTGTAGGTTGTCCAGAGGGTGGGGGTGGGTGGCTGCGCGGCGGCAGCAGGGAGTTGAGGACCCTGACTGCTCAAGGGAAGAGGCTTTTGCAGATTCTGGTAGTCGTGGCCCAGATGGTCCACTACCTTCTGCCAGATGGGTGAACAGACTATAGGGGAGGTGGGGAGGGATCTGAAATTGGATGAGTTTAAATACTTGGGGTCAACTGTTCAAAGTAACTGGGAGTGCGGAGGAGAGGTGAAGAAGACAGTGCAGGCAGGGTGGAGTGGGTAGAGAAGAGTGTCAGGAGTGATTTGCAACAGAAGGGTACCAGCAAGAGTTAAAGGGAAGATTTACAAGATGGCAGTGAGACCAGCTATGTTATTTGGTTTGGAGACAGTGGCACTAATGAAAAGACAGGAGGTGGAGCTGGAGGTGGCAGAGTTAAAAATGCTAAGTAGTTCATTGGGAGTGATGAAGGAGGACAGGATTAGCAAGGAGTATATTAGCGGGCCAGCTCAGGTTGGACAGTTTGGAGACAAAGCAAGAGAGGCAAGATTGAGATGGTTTGGACATGTGCAGAGGAGAGATACTGGGTATACTGGGAGAAGGATGCTGAATATGGAGCTGCCGTGACTTGTACATTGGGGAAACTTAACAGACGCTGGCCAAGAGGATGGCACAACACGAGAGAGCATAACACGTCAGGCCAGGACTCCACAGTCTACACCATCTACAGGCCAGTGGCCATTCTTTCAAGGATGAGGATGTGCACATTCTTGATAGGGAGGAACGCTGGTTTGAATGGAGAGTCAAAGAGGCCATATATGTGAAGAGGTAACAACTATCCCTGAACCGAGGGGAGGGCCTAAGAGTACATCTGTTACCGTCTTATAATGCTGTGATTGCAACCATTCCCAAATCCTCTGAATAGTACACATGGCCATTGAAACTCTAGTTAATGCTCACGGTAATTTGCATATGAAACCAATCGTTATGCAATATTGTTCATAAGGGTGGGATACCTGCAGTCAGTTGAGACTGAAGAGGTCACTTGGATGAGTGATGAAACATTTCTGTCAATAAACGTTGTGTCCAGATGAACTAATTCAACTTTCTTACCTGGACTATTGACCATGTATAAAGACATCAAGCTTAAAGATTTTCACATCTTAGGTGTATCTTAAAGATGATGATATGGATCAATGTTTTCACTTTGCATCGACGATATTGGATCATTGAATTATTATATTGATCCGGATCAATGGACCATATACACCCCTACTACCGGTCAAGTCATAAGGACCTGTGAAACAGAAATCCTCCAACACTCACTATCAGATATAAACTGACCACTGCAGTGTCGGCATTACTCTACACCAGTTCAGAGTACAGGACCATTCAATGAGGTTTTCTCACCTGAAGTATGGCACATCATGCTGAGGTTCACTGAGGTTGAGCGGAGCGGCAGGTGCCCTGGCAGGAGAGGGGCTCTTAAGCATGGCCTCGGGCTCCGGATCAAAGACAGGAGGAAGACTAAAGCTGGAACTGAAGGGGAGTTAGAACAGGAGTCATACAAGAAGAGTTAGTTTTTACCTTCTATTTAAATCTTTAATAACACAACCTAAACTCATTCAGCTCAGATGTGTTTTGTCTTAAAGGTACAATACATAATTTCAACCTGTGCACCAACCTCCATCTGGCAGTGATGTGAATCACAACTACAAATTGGATCAGACACATGGCTCAGTGTCTTGAAAATACTTGATGATTTTTTTTAAACACATCAAATTTTCAAACCAAATAAAACTATACAGACCTAGGTGTGAGGAAGGCGTCTGCTGAGCGAGGAGTGAGAGGATCAAATTTGAAGGAGGAGAGGCCGACAGGAGCCTGAAACATGAAGCCTTGTGGGGCAAAGGAAGGCTGCGCTTCGTCAGAACCCATGTGAGGGATCGAGTCAGAGGGAGCCTGGTCCTTCACCTCCTTTACACTGGATGAGATGGGACCGGCCTTCTTCTCAGCATCCTAGACAAGATGGAGAAACGACAAACTGAATGAAAGACACTGGAGATAGTTTTCTCCTGTGTTAACTGTAACAGGATCACAACATTGAGAGTGGATAATATTGACATGCTCACCTTTGAAATGGCTGGAGGATTTCTGTCATTGCTCACTAAAAATAAACCCCCAAATAAAAGTTATTAGGGCAGGGCAAAACGGACAAACACACTCACTGAGGAGAACATGTTACATGTTAGACTGAATGTGGCTAGTAGTTTTTGTACTGATGTGCACATGGTTAACTATGGGTGATCTTACCTTTGCAGTTCCTCCCTCTGCCAGTTAGGGGCACCCCTGGCTTGGCATTCGCTCTGGTCCTGGTGGCTCTTGCATCTGTAATACATCACATCAATTACACCAGTTTGTCAAGTACTGTAATAAAGAAGACTGGTTTTAGTTTGACTGCACCATTTCTCCCCATCTGCTTTGCTGTTGTGTACTTCCACGACAATTTCTCAGACATTTAAAACCAACATACACAAAGCTTTCTGAAACTGCTCAGCAAGGCAGCGGAATAAACACATCGTTGATGGTGATGTAACGAGAATATGTCATGTATTGTTTCAGCCGGTTTACCTGAAGCAGGTTTGACTTTGGCCTGAGGAGGAGCTGCTGTCAGAGGCCTGTTAACTGATCTAGCTGACAGAATGCGCTCCACTGCCCCTGCTGGAACACATATGAGACACCAACCAAGTTTAATGAAATCTCAACCCTTGGATGAGACGTTAAACCGAGGTCCTGACTCCCTGTGGTCATTAAAGAGCCCATGGCAGTTATCACAGAGTAGGGGGTCTCCCGGTGTCCTGGCAAAATTCACAACCTTGCTCGCTCCATCTGGCTACCTAATCATCCACCCATGTAATTCACTCAGTGATTGCTCCCTCTCCACCTCAAGCTGATGTGTGCTGAGCTGTCTGGTGCAAAATGGCTGCTGTGCATCACCCAGGTGATGCTGCACATTGGTGATGGTTGAGGTGAGTTTCCCCCCTTCAATGTGAAGCGCTTTGGGAATCTAGATATAAAGTGCTATATAAATATAATCAATTATTATTATTATGGAATGAGATGGACATGTTTAAATGCACCGGTGGTTGATTTCATGGCCCAGGTACATAAGTGTGTTTTAGTTTGTCAGTTAAGTTACCTGCAGGGACTTTGCTGCTGTTCATCACAGCTACTTGACTTCTTGTTGTCCTTCCCACAGCAGATTCCACTGTTAAACAGCAAGAGGTTAGAACTCAAACAAAACACGGACCTTATTTCCAAATGCAGCTCAATGATCTTTATAAGAGGCTGGCTTTGAGGAATCTGGCACTGGAACGGAACAGCTATGTGGACAGAGAAACATTCGTGCTCCAGTTTTCTGATCATTAGTGCTCCAGTTTGTGTAATTAATCAACAAACTCAAAAATTACCTTTTCTCACAGAAGGACCTTGCTGATTCTCCTTTAGCAGCTGTGGAGATTGATATATATATATATATATATACACGTTTTTATTTAAAGTAGTGAATTGAAAATCATTTACAGCAGAAATATGCTTAAAGGATTGAAAGGATACGAGTGAGGACAGTACCTTCTGCTGCTGCTTCATAGAGCGGGTCACTCTTCCACTCTGACTCTCATGTGTTTTCTGGATAGTCTGATATATAGGCAGAACAAGTGTTACACATTTTCCTATAGCTTGGAATTTTGTTTTACAAACTGTCTTATTGATCCATTTCAACTGTTTTCTGTCCTTAATTAAGATCTTTTAAACTATTTTGAAAAGTGTTATGTAAAGATTGTTATTATATCATCTTCTGTGCAAGAATCTGGTTATGTATGAAGTCATCGTCTACTGTGATGGGAATCAAGCTGAAGTCTTCTTCACCCATTTTACGAGATGTTCAGGATTTGTAAATCTAGCTCTGTGTTAGTCCTCAACACAGATTTTAATTGTTGCATTTGTTTCAGTGATGACTGTTCTCTCTCACCTCATTGATTATGGAAGTTTGAACTGGTGGCAGCAGAGAGAGAGAAAAGCTGTTTTCGGGCCGATACAGACCCACTTTGAAAACCCCCCTGCATTCCTTCTCCCTCCTCGCCTTCTCTTTCTCCAACACCTTCCTCTCTTTCCAGCGCTCCAGTTGCTTCATCCGCTCAATGACAGCCTCGTCTGAAATGAAAGAGGAGAGATAAGTTAGAAACCTGCTGGTTCTTGAACAGGTGGTCTGGTTCTTCATGACATCACTGTTTCAATGCCATGACACCACATGCCACACGTCTAATTCACCAAATCTTTCTTTCTTTATTTATACATTTATTTCTGATTTCTCCCAATTTAGTGGCCAATCGATCCCTATTTTAGTTCAAACACCCACCCTTGTACTGCGTGCGTTCGCCAACTGCATCTCTCTGGCCGGCAGTCTCGAAGGAGTCGCTTCGCCACTTTCGTGACGAGGCGACTCCAGGCCAAACCAATGCTTTTTCCGACACACACAGAGACGCATTCATGTGACGAACACAAGCCGACTCCGCCCCCCCCCCCGAAGACAGCGTTGCCAATTATTGCTGCTTCATCGAGTCCGGCCATAGTCGGATCTGACGAGAGCGGGGTGCAAACCCCAGTAACCAGTGGGCAACTGCATCGACACAAAACCGATGCTTAGACCGCTACACCACCGCGGACCCTTTCACCAAATCTTTCTTAATAAGTGAGCTGTAGTCTCAAAAATGTGACTGGGCCTTACTTTTAGATTTTTTAACAATGTTGGGTTGTGTCTCCTGGATGGTCGGCATGTGTACCATCATCACAGAAGTGTCCTGTACAGAGCAGTCCAGCTCAACCAGTTTGTCCAGCTGTCTGCGGGAGTTCAAGGCCCGTTCTCGGTTCTCTTTCTGGGACAGAGATCGTCTGCGAGACAGTTTCACCCTCAGCATGGACACACTGCTGTCCCGCTGCCGCAGTTGAGCAAAACGAGAGTCCATTGTGATCAGAAATCTGGGTGAAGAAAACATAAAGAGTGAATGGGGCATTAAACTATTATTTGATATATTATAAGTGAGGCATTTCTGTGACAGCACAGATACACTATGTACACAATATACACTTAAGCAAAATGAAAAGGCTAAAAATCATAGTCAAAATACTAAAATTGTCTAGATGGTGTAAAGAAGTCTGTTTCTGCCAACCAGAGGAAAAACAATTAAAGATTAAAGCAGGAAATAGCTCAACACCTAGAAAACATGAAAACAGGAGGCTCGACCCCATTAACATTTGACTGAAAAGAAAGTAGAATCTTACAAAAAAAGACTAAGGAGACTCCTAGAGGAACAGTTAATGGAGAACAAGAATTTTCACACATCATAGGCTTTTCTTTTCTTCTTATCTTTTCTTGCAATGATTTGATAACCACAACTATTTACAGCAAAACTTTGTTGCTCATAAATCTGAAGATATTTAAAGGTGCGAGCTTTACAACTATTTGCGATGCAGAGATAGTGGAGTGATGACATTCTGAGCAGAGAATGGGGAGTCAGTTTTGTTCACTGTGAGTTTCTGTTTTAAGTTGTATGTATACTGCCGTTATGTTGGTTACTGTATGTGAATTTTTTGCAATTAAAAAAATATTTTAGAAAAACTGTCAGTAATCGTACAAATAATTAACGTCAGGTACTACCATGCTTCACAAAATTATATCTAAATAGGCTATACAAATAAAACTGACTTGACGCCTTATCTAAATAGCCGTTTCAAATCCAAACAGAGCACTTGAAGCGGATTTCACAACATGTACTTGTTTTTTTTTATAATCTGCTTGTAATTTACTTTTTTTCTAAAAAATTTTTTTCGTCTTTTGTTTGTGTTTTCAAATGTGTAATTTTGCGACTGTGTGATTTTGTAACTGTGCTTTCTAACTGCTGCTGCCTATCTTGGCCAGGTCTCCCTTGAAACAGAGGGTTGTAATCTCAACAGGATGCTCCTACTTACTACTACTACTACTTTCGGCTGCTCCCGTTAGGGGTCGCCACAGCGGATCATCCGTTTCCATCTCTTCCTGTCTTCTGCATCTTCCTCTGTCACACCAGCCACCTGCATGTCCTCCCTCACCACATCCATAAACCTCCTCTTTGGCCTTCCTCTTCTCCTCTTCCCTGGCAGCTCCATATTCAGCATCCTTCTCCCAGTATACCCAGCATCTCTCCTCCACACATGTCCACACCATTTCCATCTTGCCTCTCTTGCTTTGTCTCCAAACCGTCCAACCTGAGCTGTCCCTCTAATATACTCGTTCCTAATCCTGTCCTCCTTCATCACTCCCAGTGAAAATCTTATCATCTTCATCTCTGCCACCTCCAGCTCCACCTCCTGTCTTTTCGTCAGTGCCACTGTCTCCAAACCATATAACATAGCTGGTCTCACAACCATCTTGTAAACTTTCCCTTTAACTCTTGCTGGTACCCTTCTGTCGCAAACCACTCCTGACACACTTCTCCACCCACTCCACCCTGCCTGCACTCTCTTCTTCACCTCTCTTCTGCACTCCCCGTTACTTTGTACAGTTGACCCCAAGTATTTAAACTCAAATGCCTTTGTCACCTCCACTCCTTGCATCCTGACCATTCCACTGTCCTCCCTCTCGTTCATGCATAGGTATTCCATCTTGCTCCTACTGACTTTCATTCCTCTTCTCTCCAGTGCATACCTCCACCTCTCCAGGCTCTCCTCCACCTGCACCCTACTCTCACTACAGATCACAATGTCATCCGCGAACATCATCGTCCATGGAGACTCCTGCCTGATCTTGTCCGTCAACCTGTCCATCACCACTGCAAACAAGAAAGGGCTCAGAGCCGATCCTTGGTGTAATCCCACCTCCACCTTGACCCCATCTGTCATTCCAACCACACACCCCACCACTGTCACACCTCCCTCATACATATCCTGCACCACTCCTACATACTTCTCTGCAACTCCTGACTTCCTCATACAATACCACACCTCCTGTCTCGGCACTCTGTCATAAGCTTTCTCTAAATCTACAAAGACACAATGTACCTCCTTCTGGCCTTCTCTATACTTCTCCATCAACATTCTCAAAGCAAAAATGCTCCTACTTACATAAAATAAAAATTACAAGTTCAGACACTTCTGAGCAGAGAATGACGTCACACCCCCTCAGCGTGCGCGTGCTGTAAGCAGAGTTTTTTGTTGTTTTGGAAGCTGGTCTGGCCCCGAGGGCGTTAACGTCGCACGCGCATGTGAGGTAGCTAGCGTTAGCAGGACAGCTAGCAAGCTAATAATGTGAGGTAGCTAGCGTTAGCAGGACAGCTAGCAAGCTAATATAAACGACATTACATGGATTTCGGTCGCTCGGCAGATCACAGACATGGCTCCTTGCCGAGATGAACGCGTTACTCATAAGTCCACACTGTAAAAATCCATATTTCAACCAACGACGCAAGAGCCAAGAAGCCAAAGCGGGTTTGTTCTGGTGTGGTCCGGTGCTGAACGTCGTATACACGCGTAGAAAGAACGTTTAAACACGGCGGAAACGTGTAACGGAACCTGGACCGTCAACCAGGACTCGGTTCTCAAAGAGCTGCCGTTACAGCGGTGCGGGGGACGAGACTGAACACAACCCATGTAATGAGACACAACGTTGGACCTGAGGACTGGACCGGACCTTACCTTGACACCACTCAGCGGGGCTTGTCGGCGCTGGTCCGCTCTGGCTCCGCTCACAACACAACACAACACAACACGGCGACGCAAGTTTGAAAATTGCTACTGTGGCTCTTATTGGCTGCCGGGCTTGCTGCCGTTCAAGGCTGCTGTGCGCTGATTGGCTTATTTAAAATACGTCACCTGACCCGCGTAACCTCGCCAGACTGGACGAAGCGTTTACAAACACAACTTTTCGCCCCATAGGTACCGCGTGCATAGGGAACAGTACAGACATGCCATATAAAGACAGGTCTGTCTTCCAGCACACATGGTTTAATAATGCTGCAAAACTGACAGTTGGCCAATTACTTAATTAAAATGGTTATTTATTATCGTATAAAGAATTTCTTGATAAATTCAAAATACCCATAAAACCAAAGGAGTATGCTGTTGTTGTCCATGCTATACCAGAAAGTGTCCTTGGACTTCCACTACTGCGGTAGACATACCTTTTCATTTTGAAGACTGTGTGGAAGATATTTCTTTATATTGGTGAATCCAATATACTGAAAGAGAAGTGCTCTAACAAACATATTAGGAACACGGTCACATCTAGATGTTTTGGGTCCCCATCATTTAAGTCAAGTCAAGGCGGTTTTATTTGTATAGCCCAATATCACAAATTACAAATCTGTCTCAAGGGGCTTTACAGCAACACAACATCCTGCCCTTAGACCCTCACACCGGACAAGGAACAACTCCCTAAAAAGCCCCTTGAGGTCCACAAGACATGTTTTGCAGGGTTCGGTGAGGAAGAACGTGAGTGGCCTGCACAGAGCCCTGACCTCAACCCCATCCAACACCTCTAATGACATGTGGTGGACGAAGCATGGGCACGTTGTGATACTGTATCAGCAACAGGTTTAAGGACGCGTCTGTCAAGACATTGCATAGAATTCATGTGGTAAAGCTGGTGTTAGAAAGATTCACACTAGATATTGATCACAAGTGGGACTTTTGTGGACTAGAAAAAGAGTATTACCCATCTGTTCTTCCAGTGTATACGTATATACAAGAATGTTCTGGATTGATGTAGCCGGCCTTCTAAAAAAAAAGAGTCTCAACATGAATATTAAAGTATGTTTGATGTCATGCTATATTTTAGTAAAGATAAGATTGGAAATAAGGTGCTGTATATGTCATACAACTAGTTATTATTTTTGGAATATCCCATATTCATAAGAAAAAATGGCCAGGAACTGCTCACAAGACAAATGCTCACAAGACTAAAAGAAAAAGAGACAAATGCTCACAAATTGTTTTATAATCTATATTTACAGCGAAAAATGAGAGTATACAGATATACAAATGTGAAATATGTTTACATAGCGATGTAATTATGAAAATATGTACAAATACTTTCAAAACCCAATGCACTAGTAAAATATGTACATGAAATCGATTTCCTTTGTAGTTCTATTTCAAACACTGGTGAGACAAGTCAAAAGGGCTTTAACAATTTGTGAGCATTTGTCTCTTTTTCTATTAGTATTGTGAGCATTTGTCTCTTTTTCTATTAGTATTGTGAGCATTAGTATTGTGAGCCTTAGTATTGTGAGCATTTGTCTTGTGAGCATTAGTATTGTGAGCATTTGTCTTGTGAGCATTAGTATTGTGAGCATTTGTCTTGTGAGCATTTGTCTTGTGAGCATTAGTATTGTGAGCATTAGTATTGTGAGCATTTGTCTTGTGAGCACTTGTCTTGTGAGCATTTGTCTTGTGAGCATTAGTATTGTGAGCATTTGTCTTGTGAGCATTAGTATTGTGAGCATTTGTCTTGTGAGCATTTGTCTGCACACCTCAGGAACCAAGCCAAATTTCCTGCGCTTTATTAATGAATTTAAACAAGATAGCACTATTTTATTTAATCTTAAAAACAAAAAAGCTATTAAGACTTTTAAGTTACTAGGCGAATTTAATATGCCGCATATAGAACAGAACAGAATAGAATAGAACAGAATAGAATAGAATACACTTGGTCATTTGTACATGAAATTCACTCTCTGCGTGTAACCCATCCTAGCTGTGCAGCTGTGAGCAGTGGGCAGCCGCCGTGCAGCGCCCGGGGGGCATATTACACAAACTCTGCCATTGTAAAATGTCATCTTTTTTGTTTAGTATTGTCTCCTTTTTATTTTTGTTTTCTATCAATAAATGAAAAAACTCGACGAAGTGAATGCAAAGACGCAAAGACAGGCGGTATCCGTCTGCTGACATGTTAGGGTTAAGGTTAGGCATTGGTTCAACCGCAGCGGTTGATTTTATTTATTTTCTTTGCATATCTATATATATCTATATATATTTTACTGAACATTATGAACATCTACTACTACTACTTTCGGCTGCTCTCGTTAGGGGGCGCCGCAGCAGATCATCTGTTTCCATCGCTTCCTGTCCATCATCTGCATCAAACATTGAAGAACTTTTTTTTCTCAAGAAAACAGATTATTGGCTGTATAATTAGAAGAAGTATTGGACACTGTATTGTAAAGTCATACTGATCAGAATTTTGTATTAACGTGCTTTCATACTCGTTCCTTCAGACACAACTGACCACGATGTGTCTGGGCCTACTGACCTGCAAGCTGGTCATCTGGACCCCAAGTGAGGACATACGTAGCAGTGGACATTCCCTTTGAGAGTTGACACTGAACTCTGTTTTTACCTCCAGACGCTCTGCTGGCTCCAGATTCCAGCATGCAGCGTCCAACTACAAAACACTGCCGGCAGACACAGATGATTTTCATGCGACTACCATCTCATGACAGGAAACACGGTTTCCTGGAAACTACGTTAGAAAATGGCTGCAAGTGGTGTTTCATGAATGGAAGCATTTCTGCATCTTCCAAACTTCCAGAGAAAACTTTCTTTTTTTGTTTTTACATTCAACAAAACAAGTCAAGTACAGTCATATTACAAGTTTGATAGCCCTTATCTGAAGATGTAAATGGAAATTAACTTTGCCATTTGTTATGATTTTTAAAGCAAAAATACAGTTTGTGGAATTTCATTAACTTCTTTATTCAACGAACACATTTCTTTGTTGTTTTTCGGTTGCATCAATGGAACCAGAGCCACAAAAACACACCAAAGGTCTCCAACGTCTCACATTAAGCAGGGATCTGGGCCGATGCAGCTAAAAACAGGGTTTTTTTATTCATATTTTAGTTGGACAGTAATTTATTCAATTAACATTTCAAACTTGCTCACATTATTCCACTCCAGGCTTAATGGGAAACAGTTTGCTGCCTGACCTTTTCCTTAACTCAAACTGAATTTGAATTGTTTGTGTTTAAGGTCTATGGCATGTGAATGTTTTGTAGTGGCCAAGTCAAAGTCCAGACCCTCAACCCCATTGAAAATCTGTGGCACAGACTGAAAATCGCAGTCCAGAGGCATCATCCCACCAACCTGCAAGACCGGTACAAATTCTGCCAAGAAAAATGGGCAAAAATTAGTCCAGAAGAATGTGCAAAGCTTGTACATACTTATCCCAAGAAAATCATGACTGTTACTGCAGCAAAAGGGTACTCTACAAAGTATTGATATGTGGGGGTTGAATACTTATGCAAGCACTATATTTTAGCTTTTGATTTATTCATAAAAAGTCAGCGAAACATAACTTATTTTGGCTTTGGGAACATGCTGTTAAGAGTCCCCCCCCCCCCCATTCATTTTCAGCCGCTTCTTCGGGGTCGGGTCACAGTAGCAGCAAGCTAAGTAGGGCACTCCAGACGTCCCTCTCCCCAGTGATGCCCTCCAGCTCCTCCTGGGGGATCCCAAGGCATTACCAGGCCAGATTGAACATGTAGTCTCTCCAGCGAGTTCTGGGTCTATCCTGCGGTCTCCTCCCAGTTGGACGTGCCCAGAAAACCTCCAAAGGAAGGCACCCAGGAGGCATCCTAATCAGATGCCCGAACCACCTCAACTGGTTCCTTTTGACGCGAAGGAGCAGCGGCTGTACTCCGAGCTCCCTCCGTATGTCTGAGCTCCCTACCCTATCTCTGAGGCTGAGCCCAGACACCCTGCAGAGGAAACCCATTTCAGCCGTGATCTCACCCTTTCGGTCACTACCCAAAGCTCATGACCATAGGTGAGGGTTGGAACGAAGACTGACTGGTAAATTGAGAGCTTTGCCTTCCAGCACAGCTCTCTTCACCACAACGGTCCAGTACAACGTCCACATTTCTGCTGATGCCTCACTAATCCACCTGTCAATCTCCCGCTCCATCCTACCCTCACTCGTGAACAAGACCCCGAGATACTTGAACTCGTTCACTTGAGGCAACAACTTATCCCCAACCTGGAGGAAGCAATCCACCATTTTCCGGTAGAGGACCATGGCCTCAGACGTGGAGGTGCTGACTCTCATCCCGGCCATTTCACACTCAGCTGCAAACCACCCCAGTGCGCTGGAGGTCGCATTCTGATGAAGCCAACAAAACCACATCATCTGCGAAGAGCAGGGATTCAATTCTGAGGTTCCCAAAACGGACACACTCCTCCTCACCTTGGCTGCTCCTTGAGATCCTGTCCATGAATATCACAAACAGAATCAGAGACAAGGGACAACCTTGGTGGAGTCCGACACCCACCGAAAATGTGTTTGACTTTGTGAAGAGAATGCGGACACAGCTCTCACTTTGGTTATACAAGGACTGGATGGCTTGTAGCAACTGCCCTGGTACCCCATACTCTCGCAGTACCCCCCACAGAGTGCCCCGGATTACACAGTCATAAGCCTTCTCCAAGTCCACAAAACACATGTAGACTGGCTGGTCAAACTCCCATGTTCCCTTCAGCACTTCCGCAAGGGTAAAGAGTTGGTCCGTTGTTCTACAGCCAGGACGGAATCCGCTTGTTCCTCCTGGATCCAAGGTTCGACAATCGGTCAGAGCCTCCTTTCCAGCACCCTAGCATAGACTTTCCCAGGGAGGCTGAGCAATGTGATGCCCCGATAACTGGAGCACACCCTCCGGTTCCCCTTTTTAAATATGGGAACGACCACCCCAGAGGTATTGTCCCCGACCTCCATGCAACACTGAAGAGGCGTGTCAACCAAGACAGCCCAATAATGTCCAGAGCCTTCAGCATTTCAGGGCGAATCTCATCCACACCCGGTGCCTTGCCACTGATGAGCTTTTTAAGTAGGTCAGAGACCTCTGCCTGGGATATGGGTGGGGCTTCCCGAGTCTTCAAACTCTACCTCCTCCACTGAGGATGTTAGCCAGGTTCAGGAGCTCCTCGGTGTTCTTTTCACCTCTCGACAACATCCCCAGTCCGGGTCAATAGTTCCCCTCCCTGGCTGAACACAGTCAGAGTCAAGCCCTGCTTCCCCTTCCTGAGTCGCAGGATGGTTTGCCAGAACTTCCTTGAGGCCAACCGAAAGTCCTCCTCCATAGCCTCGCCAAACTCCTCCCACACCCAAGTTTTTGCTTCCATGACCGCTGAAGCCCTTCTGGTTTCTCGGTACCCGTCTGCTGCTTCAGGAGATGCCTGGGCCAACCAAACTCGAAAGGCCTCCTTCTTCAGCCTGACGGCTTCCCTCACCACCGGTGTCCACCAGCGGGTTCTTACATTGCCGCCTTGACAGGCACAGATGATCTTATGACCACAGCTCCTGCCTGCCGCATCTGCAACAGAGGCTTTGAACATGGCCCACTCAGACTCCATGTCCCCAGCCACCCTCAGCAATGGTTCGGCCTGGATTCACCTTGTCACGAAAGTGGCGAGGCGTCTCCTTCGAGACTGCCGGCCGGAGAGATGCAGTTGGTGAACGCATGCAGTACAAGGGTGGGTGTTTGAACTAAAGTAGGGATCGATTGGCCACTAAATTGGGAGAAAAAGGGAAAAAATCAGAAATAAATGAAAAATTTTAAAAAAAGAACTAAAGAGAACAAATGACAGACTGGATGAGGCAGAGGGGAGAATTAATGAAATGGAGTCCATGCTTCAAACATCATCAATGCTAATCAAGCGGCTAATGCAGCGCCAGGCTAACCTGGAAGCCAGGCTGACAGACCAGGAGGGTCGAGCGCGGAGAGATCATTTAAGGGTTTATGGAATACCCAAAGATAAAGAGGGCAACGATATGGTTGGCTTTTTGGATAACTTATTTAAAAGCATGCTGGACCTTCCCCATGACAGAGAGCTCGGAATTGAGTGGGCACACCGGGCGCTAGTACTGAAGCCCAATGGTCCACAGGCAAAGCCCCAATCTATCCTGGTCAAATTCAGGAGTTATTGGATGAAGGATGCTGAATGTGGAGCTGCCAGGGAAGAGGAAAAGAGGAAGACCAAAGTGGAGGTTTATAGATGTGGTGAGAGAAGACATGCAGGTGGCTGGTGCGACAGAGGAAGATGCAGAGGACAGGAAAAGATAGAAATGGACGATCCGCTGTGGTGACCCCTAACAGCAGCAGCCAAAAGTAGTAGTAGTAGTAGAAATGTAGAAGATTATGAATAAGCAAGTCCTTAAAGTTATTTAACGTGAATGAGATTTTAAACCCAGTAAAGAGAAGTCAAATACTGTTGAAAATGAAAAGGGAAAATGCACAGATAGTGCCTCTACAAGAGATGAATCTCACTTCATCCGAGCATGAAAAACTAAAGAGATTGAGGTTTTCAAGGGTGTATTATTCATCCTATAAATCAGGTCATAGAAGAGGCGTAGCAATTTTAATATCACTAAAAGTACCATTTGAGCAACTTTCAGAGGTCTCGGACAAGGAAGGGCAATATTAGCCTCAGGAAAAATAGATGACACTGTCGTAACACTGGGTAGCATCTATGCCCCCCCCCCCCCCGGAAGTGATTTTGCTTTTTACAGCAAAATATTTGATTTGACGATAGGGGCCACAGGAATTGTTATATGCAGTGGAGACTGGAACATATGTCTCAACCAAAACTAGATTCATCAAAAAACCCCACCACTACATTACTAGAAAAATTTAATGTTCTAATGGCAGAATTAGGCACATTAGATCTTTGGAGGGATTTTTATCCACCAGGCCGTGATTATACTTTTTATTCATGCCCCCATGATGTATACTCAAGAATAGATTATTTTCTTGTGTTAAAGAGAGACCACCATAGAGTGCATAGCTGCGATATTGGAGGTATTGACTTATCTGACCATGCACATATCTCTTGCACTATCCATATCAGAGATAACCCGGGGGGAACATTGTGGAGGCTAAATACAAATATCCTAAAAAACCCGCAATTTAAGACCCAAATGAGAGAAGAAATAAAAATGTGTCTCGAAGAGAATGATAAGAGGTTGATTCGGCTATAGTATGGGATACCTTAAACGCAGTCATTAGGGGGAAAATTATATTCTTCTGTGCCCATGAAAAGAAAGAAAAACAATGAAGACTAATAAACCTTACTAAAGAATTAAAAGATCTTGAGAAAACAACATAAAAAGGAACAAAAACTGAATCTGATGACAAAAATAAAGAAAATCAGGAACGAAATAAATATATTCACATGAAATTGAAAAAATGGATCCATTCATCCATCATCCAAACCACCTATCCTCTCAGGGTCACGGGGATGCTGGAGCCTATCCCAGCAGTCACTGGGCGGCAGGCAGGGAGCCACCCTGGACAGGCTGCCAGACCATCACACAGGGCTGACATACACACACATTCATACCTTGGGACAATTAGTATGGCCGATTCACCTGACCTACATGTCTTTGGACTGTGGGAGGAAACCGGAGCCTCCTGAGGAAACCCACGCAGACACAGGGAGAACACGCAAACTCCACACAGAGGATGACCCGGGACGACCCCCAAGGTTGGACTACCCTAGGGCTCGAACCCAGGACCTTCTTGTTGTGAGGCGACCACGCTAATCACTGCGCCACGGGCTGCCAAAAAAAAAAAAAAAAAAAAAAAGAAAAAGAAAAAAAGATGATAGTTACAAAACAGAAATACTACGAGTCAGGCTCAAAATCAACTAAATTTTTAGCAAGGAAGCAACAAAAACAACAAGCGGAAAACACAATATACAAAATAAGGGACCCGCACTCTAAGACTACACAATATAAACAAGACGAAATACAAAAAACGTTTAAAAAGTACTACAAGTCCATGTACACACAACCCCGCCTAGAGGACGAGCAACAAATTGGAAAGTTCCTTGATTCTCTCAGTTTACCTGTTCTATCAGAGGAACAAAATCAAACATTAACAGCTGTAGTAACTGAGACAGAGCAAAACAGTGTCATCTCCAGGTTCAAAGCGAATCAGTCACCCGGTCAGGATGGCTTCCCGTCATAGTGGTATAGGGCTTTTCGACTCGAGTTAATACCAAGCCTTCTTCAGGCTTGCAATACATGTTTAATGGATGCTAAAACGCCTCCATCGTGGAGCGAGGCAGTGATCTCGGTTATCCCGAAGGAGGGAAAGGACAGATAGAATGTGGATCATACAGACCAATTTCAGTGTTGAATGTTGATTACAAATTATAAACAGCTTTCCTTGCCAAAAGACTGGAAAAGTTCTTTCCCCAGCTTGTATGTATACAACAACCAGACTGGGTTTATCCCACAAAGACAAGCTCACAATAACATTAGACGATCCTTGCACATATTAAACCATATCCAACAGAATAAATTGGAAGCCTTCTTAGTTAGTCTGGATGCCGAGAAAGCTTTTGATTCAGTGAGTTGGAGGTTCTTATACAACGTTCTTAAAAGATTTGGCATGCACAAAAACTTTGTAAAGGGCATCCGTACGTTATACAATAAACCATTAGCCCAAATAAAAATAAATGGGTACCTTTCAGACACTATTAGAGCGTGGTTCAAGACAAGGGTGCCCAATCTCACCGTTACTCTTCGCACTCTCGCACAGTGGATAAGGCAGCCTCTTGCACAGCGGATAAGGCAGACTGACAGCATCAAAGGCATCTGCATAAATGGAGAAGACCATGAACTGGCATAGTACGCTGATGCTATATTGATTTATTTAAATAAACCCCCTAACTCATTTTCTGAATTAATGAAAATACTAGAAACATTTGGTAGATATGCAGGATACAAACTAAATGTAAAGAAAACACAAATTTTGCCTTTATACACCCTCAAAACAATTTGGGGAAAAATTCCACCTTAATTGGGACCAAAACTCATTGAAATATTTAGGAATACACTTACCGAAAAAAAATCTCAACACTGGCAGAGATAAATTATGGTCCCCTCTTAACAAAAATTAAAGCTGACATACACAGATGGAATGCTGTCTCTTTCCTGGGTCTCAGTCATAGAATTGATTATGTAAAGATGAACATCCTTCCACAAGATCTCCATTTATTTCAAGCACTCCCTGTAGAAATTCCCTCAAAACAATTCTCTGAAGTGAATAAGATCATTTCCAGATTTATTTGACTGGGGAAAACAAAAAAAAACCCAGGGTTAAACTCAAAACTCTACAACTACCAAAAGAGGAGAATGTCATTACCCTGTTTTCAGAATTATTTTTATGCAGCACAGAATAAATCCTTAATCAACGCATGTAACTCTACATTTCATACCAGGTGGAAAGATAGCAAACTCTTCATTATGAATGATCCTCCAATTCACACAGTATTGGCTCACAAAAATTTAAGAAGGTTTAGAGATAAGATGCAAAATCCATAGATTAACGCCCAACTAAAAATCTGGAATATGATAAGAGAAGAATATAAACTGGGCCATACATTACAAATAGTTCAATGGTGTACCCATGATCCTGAGTTCAAGCCTAATAAAATGGATTATAGATTTAAGTCCTGGATTTCAAAAGGAATAACAACATTCTAGTTCCTTACAGAAAAGGGACACTTAAGACTTTGAAACCTTGAGGAAAGAATATAATTTCGAAAAATGTGATTTTTATAGACATCTCCAGATACCTAATCGTTTTGAACATAACATTAAAAATAAAACAGACTAATGATCCTATATGGAGGATGTGCCCATCAAAAACACCCAAAAAAGGGTGTTATCTCGAGATTTTATAAAGGCCTTATGACAACAACAACAACAACAAAAAATCCCACTCCACAGAATACATGAAAGAAAAATGGGAAAAAGAAGGCAACTTTACAATATCAAAGGATGTATGTAAATTCCAGTGGAAATGCACCAGCTCCCACATATGGCAGGAGTTCAGGTGGAAGTATTTTATTTGATTTTTTTAGTACACCAAAACACAGAAAGCACATATTGATGGGGGAGATGCCAAATATTGGAGACAGTGTGGCCTTCAGAAGCCAACCACTGGCACATGTTCTGGGAGTGCCCAATGATAAGACCTTTCAGGGCAGAGCTTCACAAAGCATACTTAACGATCTGCCCTTTCAATTTTCCACAATATCCTAGGAAATGCTAATTTCCAGGCAGGGCGGCCTGATGAATATCTATTAGGTATTTGGACATCCGCTTGTAAAAAAGCACTGGTTACTTCCTGAACCCCTCACAATACAGGAGTGGATAGATATAGTAAATTATGTTTATGTTATAGAAAAGATAACTTTTCCCCTCCACCTCCAGAAAAATAAGTTCGTTAAATTTTGGACCAAATGGGTCAAATATGTGAGGTCCTTAGGGCCAGATTTTGTGGAGGTATTGAATTAATTAGATTTTAATACACCCTCTCACTCTACCCTCACACTCCTTTTCCCTACCACACATTGGGAACCTTCAGCCTCCCTACCACAAACTGAGAATCTTCATATCACCTCTCTCCTGTATAGTCTTAGTATGTATACACTTTACCTCTCCCAAATTGTATAAAGTTCTTAAAGTTTGCTTATTCATATTTATTTATTTATTTTTACTTTTACTTTCTCTTGTAACCTTTACTTTCTCTTGTAACCTTTACTTTCTCTTGTAACTTTTACTTTCTCTTGTAACCTTTACTTTCTCTTGTAACTTTTACTTTCTCTTGTAACTTTTACTTTCTCTTGTAACCTTTACTTTCTCTTGTAACTTTTACTTTCTCTTGTAACTTTTACTTTCTCTTGTAACCTTTACTTTCTCTTGTAACTTTTACTTTCTCTTGTAACTTTTACTTTCTCTTGTAACTTTTACTTTCTCTTGGAACCTTTACTCTCTCCTGGTTGCCCCGTCGCTCAGAGGCCCCTGCTGCCGATCGACCCGGTCACGGCTCTGTTCTGTCCTGGCCCCACAGTGGTGGAATGAACTCCCCACTGATGTCGGGACAGTGGAGTCACTGCCCATCTTTCAGCGCAGGTTGAAAACTCACCTCTTTAAGAACTACTACCCTGTTACTTGTTCTTAGCACTTGTTGTATTCACTCATTGAAAAAAAAAAACTGGTTTTGCTCTTAGATGCTTGTTTAGAGAGAGGATGTGCTTATGACTGCTGATCTCCTACGTTAAATGATGCACTTATTGTAAGTCGCTTTGGATAAAAGCATCGGCTAAATGACTGTAATGTAATGTAATGTTGTAAGTTTAAAAAAACTGAGCGGCAGAGGAAAACGAGACTTTTTGTTTCGATACAAATTTTTGTAATATATACTGCTGTGAAAAATAAAGAACTTCAAAAAAAAAATTTCATCGGAAGGTATTTATGATCTCCAGAATATGGACTCTTTCTATACAGTGTGACACTAACAGCAGGAAATAACCATTTTAGTAACAGTAAATAGTGCCACCTAGTGGATACCTCGGGAGAGGACTAGGCTACAGGAGTAAACCCCTACACAACATCAACGTCTACAGTGCTGTTGTTTTGTTTTTCTTGCCCTTTTGTATGTGTTTAAGTGGGAGAGTACTGCTGGCGTCGTGTTTGGCGGCCGCTTCTCCCTCTCATAGCCCCCCTTCCCATCCACCCCTGTATGTCTGCCCCCCATCCCATCCACCCCTGTATGTCTGCCCCCCTTCCCATCCACCCCTGTATGTCTGCCCCCCTTCACATCCACCCGTGTAATGTCTGCCCCCCTTCCCATCCACCCCTGTATGTCTGCCCCCCTTCCCATCCACCCCTGTAATGTCTGCCCCCCTTCCCATCCACCCGTATGTTGTGTTATGTGTATCTGTTGTCTTGTTTCACCCCATTTATTGTAAAGCCACGCTGAGTGTTAGAAAAGCACTACATAAGATTCCATCCATCCATTATTATTATTATCAATAAAAACTTGCATATTGTGGCTCTCCAATATAAACTATTGACATAATTATGGAAAGTGGGTCTTTGGCGCGAGCCTTACCGTTTACTTCAATCAAGTTAGTGTTCTTCCGGTTCAGGATCACGTACAGCTCTCTCTGGTCACACTTCTTATCCGCAACCCAGTCATGGCTTTCACTATGATTTCTTCATCCTCATCAACCCTACAGGGACATGGAGACATGCAAAAAAAAAAAACCTATCTTAATGAAGGGCTGTAATCATGGTTTTGCTCCGCTATAATAATAGATAATATATAATGTATAGTTTATAATATATATATAAATATAGTATTTTTAGTGTATAAATATATAATAAGCATAAGTTATTAATTATTCTGCCATAACAAAACTCTGTATAGTAGTGATATACCTTGTTGTGCATACATTTATTTCTTTTGTCCGTTTGTTTTTTCTTCTTTGAGTGATATGTGTAAGTGTTAGAAGCTGCTGTGGGCTAGAGTCAAATTCCGCATGTGCATAAACTCACATGGCCAGTAAACCCGATTCTAATATGAAGGGTTTCGAAGTAGAGCAAACAAATCATAAAATTAATCTCCTGGCAGATGACGTCATTTTGTACATAACAGACCGACCCTGTTAAACGCTTATTGTGTTATTTCAAGATATAAGGTGTACTGGCAAAAAAATTTAAATTATTCCACTAGCAAAATTTGGTTACACCGAGTATCGGCAAACAAGCCCATTCAAGTGGCTTCTGAACGGTATAAAATCTCTTGGAGCAGCTGTAGATAATGACCTTAAACATTTGTACAAACTCAATTACTTCCCACTGCTCAGTAGAACTGAAGATGATCTACACAGGTGGATGAGTTTGCCCATTACTCTAACTGGCAGAGTTAACTGTGTGAAAAGGAATATATTACCCATGAGACAGTATCTTCTCCGGGCCTTGCCCATTCCACCGCCCAAAACGTCCTTCAAAACCCTCCAATATGTTAGATAATGAATATGGAATTGTAAAGTGCCCAGTACATCTATAGAAAAATTAACATGCGATTATAGATTAGCGCGCCTTCAATGACCAACTTTTAGGTCGGTCTTATTTCGAATATAGAAAACAAATGTAATTATTTTAAACACAGCAAACAAACAAACGTTACATGTTTGAAAAGGAGCAGGAGGAAGTTTCTACTTATCATATCCTGCCCCTACTCTGATGCTCACTCTATACAATCTCATGAATGAACCTTTTTTTCTTTTTCTTTTTACATATCAGAGTATGCCTTACTCAGTGACTTACCTTGTCAATGAGTAAAAAAAACAAAACAAACGATAACAATAGTAATGATGGAAATTAAAAATGGAATAAAGAAAAATCGTGGAAAAAATGAAGAAATTAAAGCAATAAAAATACTGAAAACAAGCGAAAAAGAAACCCAGATAATAAAAGCAATAATAATGGTGTCCCATTAGAAAAAGAACGGTGACGGCAATAAAATACTGAAAAGAAAAAAAAATCCCCAACAATAAAAACAATAATGAGGAAGAACAACAATAAAACAATAATGAGGAGGAACAGTAACAGCATCCACCAAAGTGTCAGTGTCATGACAGCAGCAAGGCCTCCTCCTCCTCATCCTCCTACCTCTTTAAAACCATTTTCTGGTACCTTTTTGAAATGATTTACACTTGTGCTTTCCTTGAGTTCTTGATCTGAACCGCTCCACAGACTCACTCCACAGTAAGAAACACACATGCTTTTACAAGTGGTGCGAATACTTTCTTTTTTTAAATTTCAATATTGCTCTTAAATGATACTCCGCTCTCTATGTGAGAACAGTTGTTGTATGCTGCCAGGAAGTAGATTATGTCTTGCTTTGTACAACATTTGTGCAGTCTTGTATTCTACAAGGCCATGAACTTCATGGCCTTGAATTTAAAAACAGTATGTTGGCGTGTTCCCGATATCCTGCATTGTTCACCATCCTTACAGCTCTTTTGTGCAGTACACATAGCGGTTATAGGTTGCTTTTCTAAGTATTCCCCCATACCTCCAACACGCCAGTCCCAGTGAACAATACAGTAAGTACAAAGTGTTGTGATCCAGAATGTGCCTCGTCTTTCCCAGCATTCCAGTGCTGCTTGCCATTTTTGTTCTCACAAATCTTATATGAGGTTTCCAGCAGATCTTGTGGTCAAGAACCACACCCAGAAATGTATTCTCATATACTCTTTCAGTTTTTATATTGTCGATCATTATATTTATAAATTATTTGGCAGCTCAAATGTGATTTATTTCATCCTTTTTTTGAGGGCGACGGTGTCCCCTCCTGCATACAAATTGGATTGCACTCCCTGAAAGAAAAGGTATCCAGTGATTTTATTTATGAGTTTAACTCCCTACAGGACAGACAATCCTATTTTCAAGTATTTGATTAAAATATGGTATGAGACTCGTGGAAGTCTTAGACTGAAAATGGGACTGTCAAGTTGTACTGACTGATGTGGAGAAACTGCTCCATGAGGGAAATGTATACACATTTATTTCTAAAGTGTACTCTTCACTGCTGAATGAGGGCCCAAAGCCAGGTCTGCACAAATCTAGAGTGAGATGGGAATCAGATCCGAACAAAGGAACTGATGAATAACTCTGGTCAGATTTATGTCAAGGCAGTTGTCAGCTACCATTAATGTCCGGTACAGACTGGTTCACCATCATTTCCTCCATCAGCTATACCTCACCCTACAGAAACTACACAAATCCAAACCTGAATTGTCAGAAATGTGCTTCAGAAGTGGTGTAGAGGTCAGCTCCTTCCTGCACGGTACCTGGCTTTGGACAAAGGTGAGACCCTTTTTGGTAGGACTTCTGTGACACCTTGACCAAGATCACAGGAGTTACCTTCTCACTAGATCCTGAGCTTTGCTTACCGGGGAATTTCACATGTCAGTAGATCCTCAAACAATTCCCAGATGAAATTTAGGTAAATCGCTTTATGTGTGGCCAGGAAATGCATAAGAGTGACAAGACTTTTTTTTTCTGTCTTCCGTTTATAGGAAGAGTAGGGAATTTGAGTTTTTTTTTTTTTTTGGTGTTGTGTTCTATGGTTGTTAAATGGGGTTTGAAGATAAAATCCCTGAACCGAGGGGGGGCTAAGAGTACATCTTTCTCCACCTTACAATGCTGTGATTGCAGCCATTCCCAAAGCCTCTGTGAATAGTACACATTTCCATTGAAACTATAGTTAATGCTCACAGTAATTTGCATATGAAACCAATCGTTATGCAGTATTGTTCATAAGGGTGGGATACCTGTAGTCAGTTGAGACTGAAGAGGTCACTTAGCTGAGTGATGAAACATTTCTGTCAATAAATGTTGTGCCCAGATGAACTAATTCAACTTTCTTACCTGGACTATTGACCATGTATAAAGACATCAAGCTTTAAAATTTTCACATCCTAGATGTATCTTAAAGATGATGATATGGATCGATGTTTTCACTTTGCATCGACGATATTGGATCATTGAATTATTATATTGATCCGGATCAATGGACCATATACACCCCTACTACCGGTCAAGTCATAAGGACCTGTGAAACAGAAATCCTCCAACACTCACTATCAGATATAAACTGACCACTGCAGTGTCGGCATTACTCTACACCAGTTCAGAGTACAGGACCATTCAATGAGGTTTTCTCACCTGAAGTATGGCACATCATGCTGAGGTTCACTGAGGTTGAGCGGAGCGGCAGGTGCCCTGGCAGGAGAGGGGCTCTTAAGCATGGCCTCGGGCTCCGGATCAAAGACAGGAGGAAGACTAAAGCTGGAACTGAAGGGGATTAGAACAGGAGTCATACAAGAAGAGTTAGTTTTTACCTTCTTTTTTTTCCCCCTTTTTCCAATTTTCTCCCCAATTTGTAACCGGCCAATTACCCAGCTCCTCTTGAGCCGTCCAGTTCGCTGCTCCGTCTCCTCTCCGCCGATCCGGGAGCGCCCCGACCGACCAGAGGAGGCGCCAGTGCAGCGACCAGGACACATACCCACATCCAACTTCCCACCCGCAGACACGGCCAATTCTGTCTGTAGGGATGCCCGACCAAGCCGGAGGTAACACAGGGATTCGACCTGGCGATCCCGCGTTGGTAGGCAACGGAATAGACTGCTACGCTACCCGGGCACCGCTAGTTTTTACCTTCTATTTAAACCTTTAATAGCACAACCTAAACTCATTCAGTTCAGATGTGTTTTGTCTTAAAGGTGCAATACGTAATTTCAACCTGTGCACCAACCTCCATCTGGCAGTGATGTGAATCACAACTACAAATTGAATCAGACACATGGCTCAGTGTCTTGAAAATCCTTGGTGAATTTTTTTTTTTTTTAAAAACACATCACGTTTTCAAACCAAATAAAACTAAACAGACCTGGGTGTGAGGAAGGCGTCTGCTGAACGAAGAGTGAGAGGATCAAATTTGAAGGAGGAGAGGCCGACAGGAGCTTGAAACATGAAGCCTTGTGGGGCAAAGGAAGGCTGCGCTTCACCAGAACCCATGTGAGGGATCGAGTCAGAGGGAGCCTGGTCCTTCACCTCCTTTACACTGGATGAGATGGGACCGGCCTTCTTCTCAGCATCCTAGACAAGATGGAGAAACGACAAACTGAATGAAAGACACTGGAGATAGTTTTCTCCTGTGTTAACTGTAACAGGATCACAACATTGAGAGTGGATAATAATGACATGCTCACCTTTGAAATGGCTGGAGGATTTCTGTCATTGCTCACTAAAAATAAACCCCCAAATAAAAGTTATTAGGGCAGGGCAAAACGGACAAACACACTCACTGAGGAGAACATGTTACATGTTAGACTGAATGTGGCTAGTAGTTTTTGTACTGATGTGCACATGGTTAACTATGGGTGATCTTACCTTTGCAGTTCCTCCCTCTGCCAGTTAGGGGCACCGCTGGCTTGGCATTCGCTCTGGTCCTGGTGGCTCTTGCATCTGTAATACATCACATCAATTACACCAGTTTGTCAAGTACTGTAATAAAGAAGACTGGTTTTAGTTTGACTGCACCATTTCTCCCCATCTGCTTTGCTGTTGTGTACTTCCACGACAATTTCTCAGACATTTAAAACCAACATACACAAAGCTTTCTGAAACTGCTCAGCAAGGCAGCGGAATAAACACATCGTTGATGGTGATGTAACGAGAATATGTCATGTATTGTTTCAGCCGGTTTACCTGAAGCAGGTTTGACTTTGGCCTGAGGAGGAGCTGCTGTCAGAGGCCTGTTAACTGATCTAGCTGACAGAACGCGCTCCACTGCCCCTGCTGGAACACATATGAGACACCAACCAAGTTTAATGAAATCTCAACCCTTGGATGAGACGTTAAACCGAGGTCCTGACTCCCTGTGGTCATTAAAGAGCCCATGGCAGTTATCACAGAGTAGGGGGTCTCCCGGTGTCCTGGCAAAATTCACAACCTTGCTCGCTCCATCTGGCTACCTAATCATCCACCCATGTAATTCACTCAGTGATTGCTCCCTCTCCACCTCAAGCTGATGTGTGCTGAGCTGTCTGGTGCAAAATGGCTGCTGTGCATCACCCAGGTGATGCTGCACATTGGTGATGGTTGAGGTGAGTTTCCCCCCTTCAATGTGAAGCGCTTTGTGTGTCTAGATATAAAGTGCTATATAAATATAATCAATTATTATTATTATGGAATGAGATGGACATGTTTAAATGCACCGGTGGTTGATTTCATGGCCCAGGTACATAAGTGTGTTTTAGTTTGTCAGTTAAGTTACCTGCAGGGACTTTGCTGCTGTTGATCACAGCTACTTGACTTCTTGTTGTCCTTCCCACAGCAGATTCCACTGTTAAACAGCAAGAGGTTAGAACTCAAACAAAACACGGACCTTATTTCCAAATGCAGCTCAATGATCTTTATAAGAGGCTGGCTTTGAGGAATCTGGCACTGGAACGGAACAGCTATGTGGACAGAGAAACATTCGTGCTCCAGTTTTCTGATCATTAGTGCTCCAGTTTGTGTAATTAATCAACAAACTCAAAAATTACCTTTTCTCACAGAAGGACCTTGCTGATTCTCCTTTAGCAGCTATGGAGATTGATATATACACACACACACACGTTTTTATTTAAAGTAGTGAATTGAAAATCATTTACAGCAGAAATATGCTTAAAGGACTGAAAGGATGCGAGTGAGGACAGTACCTTCTGCTGCTGCTTCATAGAGCGGGTCACTCTTCCACTCTGACTCTCATGTGTTTTCTGGATAGTCTGATATATAGGCAGAACAAGTGTTACACATTTTCCAATAGCTTGGAATTTTATTGTTTTACAGCCTGTCTTATTGATCCATTTCAACTGTTTTCTCTCCTTGATTAAGATCTTTTAAACTATTTCTAAAAGTGTTATGTAAAGATTGTTATTATATCATCTTCTGTGCAAGAATCTGGTTATGTATGAAGTCATCTTCTGCTGTGATGGGAATCAAGCTGAAGTCTTCACCCATTTTACGAGATGTTCAGGATTTGTAAATCTAGCTCTGTGTTAGTCCTCAACACAGATTTTAATTGTTGCATTTGTTTCAGTGATGACTGTTCTCTCTCACCTCTTTGATTATGGAAGTTTGAACTGGTGGCAGCAGAGAGAGAGAAAAGCTGTTTGTGGGCCGATACAGACCCACTTTGAAAACCCCCCTGCATTCCTTCTCCCTCCTCGCCTTCTCTTTCTCCAACGCCTTCCTCTCTTTCCAGCGCTCCAGTTGCTTCATCCGCTCAATGACAGCCTCGTCTGAAATGAAAGAGGAGAGATAAGTTAGAAACCTGCTGGTTCTTGAACAGGTGGTCTGGTTCTCATGACATCACTGCTTCAATGCCATGACACCATATGCCACACGTCTAATTCACCAAATCTTTCTTAATAAGTGAGCTGTAGTCTCAAAAATGTGACTGGGCCTTACTTTTAGATTTTTTAACAATGTTGGGTTGTGTCTCCTGGATGGTCAGCATGTGTACCGTCATCACAGAAGCGTCCTGTACAGAGCAGCCCAGCCGTCTGCGGGAGTTCAAGGCCCGTTCTCGGTTCTCTTTCTGGGACAGAGATCGTCTGCGAGACATTTTCACCCTCAGCATGGACACACTGCTGTCCCGCTGCCGCAGCTGAGCAAAACGAGAGTCCATTGTGATCAGAAATCTGGGTGAAGAAAACATAAAGAGTGAATGGGGCATTAAACTATTATTTGATATATTATAAGTGAGGCATTTCTGTGACAGCACAGCAAAATGTGAAGGCTAAAAAACATAGTCACCACTACTACTACTACTTTCAGCTGCTCCCGTTAGGGGTCGCCACAGCGGATCATAGTCAAAATGCTAAAATTGTCTAGATGGTGTAAAGAAGTCATTGTTTCTGCCAACCAGAGGAAAAACAATTAAAGATTAAAGAGATTAAAGCAGGAAATAGCTCGACACTTAAGAAAATATGCAAACAGAAGGCTCGACTCCATCAACATTTGACGGAAAAGAAAGTAGAATCTTACAAAAAAGGCTAAGGAGACTCCTAGAGGAACAGTTAATGGAGAAGGAGAATTTTCACACATCATATTCTTGCAATGATTTGATAACCACTATTTACAGCAAAACTTTGTTGCTCATAAATTTGAAAAGTGGAATTTGAAGACATGTCCAATCTGGCCTGGGAACGCCTTGGGGACCCCCAGGAGGCGCTGCCACCGCGACCCGGAGAAGCTCTGATGATGAATGAATGAATTTGGAGACATTTAAAAGGTGCAATGTATGAGCTTTAGAACATTAATATAGCCACAGACAACTATTTGCTATGCAAAGAGATAGTGGAGCAATGACGTCACGAGCATCGAATGACGTCACATCCCCTCCGCGTGCGCGTGCTGTAACCCGAGTTTCTTGTTGTTTTGGAAGCTGGTCTGGGGACCTTCCGGCCGCGAGGGCGTGTCAACGTCGCACGCGCATGTGAGGTAGCTAGCGTTAGCAGGATAGCTAGCAAGCTAATAATGTGAGGTAGCTAGCGTTAGCAGGACAGCTAGCAAGCTAATAATGTGAGGTAGCTAGCGTTAGCAGGATAGCTAGCAAGCTAATATAAACGACATTACATGGATTTCGGTCGTTCGGCAGATCACAGACATGGCTCCTTACCGAGATGAACGCGTTACTCATAAGTCCACACTGTAAAAATCCATATTTCAACCAACGACGCAAGAGCCAAGAAGCCAAAGCGGGTTTGTTCTGGTCTGGTCCGGTGCTGAACGTCGTATACACGCGTAGAAAGAACCAGAGCTGCTGCTGCTGGTTCTGCTGCCGGACATCAGGTCCAACATGAGGAAACGTTCCGCCGCTGGGTGAGAAGTTCCCTGACAGAACAGGGTCACCAAGTCACACGTTTAGTAACGGAACCTGGACCGTCAACCAGGACTCGGTTCTCAAAGAGCTGCCGTTACAGCGGTGCGGGGGGCGAGACTGAACACAACCCATGTAACGAGACACAACGTTGGACCTGAGGACTGGACCTGAGGACTGGACCTTACCTTGACACCACTCAGCGGGGCTTGTCGGCGCTCATCCGCCGCTGTTCCGCTCTGGCTGCGCTCAAACTCACATGGTGACTCGGCTTTGCGGAGGGTGGCTCTTATTGGCTCCCACGCTTGCTGCCCTTCACGGTTGCTGTGCGTTGATTGGTTTATTGGCCATTACGTCACATAACTATGTAACCTAGCCAGACCAACAACAGTGATCTTTTTCTTTTTTAATTTCCCCCCTTTGTATCTGGCCAATGACCCCGCTCTTTTTGAGCCGTCGCGGTCGCTGCTCCACCCCCTCTCTGCCGATCCGGGGGGCGCCCCGACCGACCAGAGGAGGCGCCAGTGCAGCGACCAGGACGCATACCCACAGCCGACTTCCCTCCCGCAGACACGGCCAATCGTGTCTGTAGGGACGCCCGACCAAGCCGGAGGTAACACGGGGACTCGACCCGGCGACCCCCGTGTTGGTAGGCAACAGAATAGACCGCTACGCTACCCGGACGCCCCACAGTGGTGATGTTACCATTATGAATAAATAGTAGTAATAAATAAGTAGTAATAAACTAAACAAGTAGTAATAACTCATTGTTTTAACCACATTCTAAACCGCTTTGGTGGTTTGGTAATGTTTGGTCCTATGAACAGTTTATGGCGGCTCGTGACTTTCCCATTCCCTTTAATTCCATTACACGTGCACTTCCTCTTGGACTGACTCGGTTAATTAAAAGTCTGCTTCCGCTGCTGACATCAGATGGAACTGAACTCAATGAACACGTCAGAAGAATCTTCCAGAGAAGGCAAGTTCTGCTGGACTAGTGTTGAGGACACGTACTGGAGGGGGCCGGGCCTGGTTGGTGCCATATAAATACTGCACCTCAAGCCAGGCAGGAGGGATCCACCTCAGGCTCCTGCACCTCAAGCCAGGCAGCAGGGATCCACCTCAGGCTCCTGCACCTCAAGCTAGGCAGGAGGGATCCACCTCAGGCTCCTGCACCTCAAGCCAGGCAGGAGGGATCCACCTCAGGCTCCTGCACCTCAAGCCAGGCAGGAAGGATCCACCTCAGGCTTACTGCACCTCAAGCCAGGCAGCAGGGATCCACCTCAGGCTCCTGCACCTCAAGCCAGGCAGGAGGGATCCACCTCAGGCTCCTGCACCTCAAGCCAGGCAGCAGGGATCCACCTCAGGCTTACTGCACCTCAAGCCAGGCAGGAGGGATCCATCTCAGGCTTACTGCACCTCAAGCCAGGCAGGAGGGATCCACCTCAGGCTCCTGCACCTCAAGCCAGGCAGCAGGGATCCACCTCAGGCTCCTGCACCTCAAGCCAGGCAGCAGGGATCCACCTCAGGCTCCTGCACCTCAAGCCAGGCAGCAGGGATCCACCTCAGGCTTACTGCACCTCAAGCCAGGCAGGAAGGATCCACCTCAGGCTCCTGCACCTCAAGCCAGGCAGGAAGGATCCACCTCAGGCTTACTGCACCTCAAGCCAGGCAGGAAGGATCCACCTCAAGCTTACTGCACCTCAAGCCAGGCAGGAAGGATCCACCTCAGCCTTACTGCACCTCAAGCCAGGCAGGAAGGATCCACCTCAGGCTTACTGCACCTCAAGCCAGGCAGGAAGGATCCACCTCAGGCTTCTGCACCTCAAGCCAGGCAGCAGGGATCCACCTCAGGCTTAATGCACCTCAAGCCAGGCAGGAGGGATCCACCTCAGGCTTAATGCACCTCAAGCCAGGCAGGAGGGATCCACCTCAGGCTTACTGCACCTCAAGCCAGGCAGGAGGGATCCACCTCAGGCTTACTGCACCTCAAGCCAGGCAGGAGGGATCCACCTCAGGCTTCTGCATCTCAAGCCAGGCAGGAGGGATCCACCTCAGGCTTCTGCACCTCAAGCCAGGCAGGAGGGATCCACCTCAGGCTTCTGCATCTCAAGCCAGGCAGCAGGGATCCACCTCAGGCTTACTGCACCTCAAGCCAGGCAGCAGGGATCCACCTCAGGCTTCTGCATCTCAAGCCAGGCAGCAGGGATCCACCTCAGGCTTCTGCACCTCAAGCCAGGCAGCAGGGATCCACCTCAGGCTTACTGCACCTCAAGCCAGGCAGGAAGGATCCACACTTTCCTAGATGCAAACCTCACACATCCTTTTACCCCGAAAGACATGGTTTGTTATTATGGCAGTTCACTAAATAGAATCTGGGAACATGTAGTTAAATTTTTTATGTTATTGGCAAAATTCTTTGTACACAAGCAGAAATGTTCTAATTCCCCCCACCTCGCTTGCAACATTTCCTGCTTGAACTTAAATCCTCTTAAATTCTGTCAGATTATTAAAAGACATCAAAAGTACACAACTGTTACACTACTGTGACAACACCTTTAAAGCATCCTTTGACAATTCTGTGACTTAATACTTATTTATTCTTATAATTATTTTCAATTTTAATGCAATTATTTTTCTCTCTTTTTTCTCTTTATTGAGTTTTACTATTTTTTATTCAGTTTATGTATTTTTTTCTATAGAACATTGTTATATTTTAAATGGGGAATCTGTTTTGTTCACTGGGACTTTCTGTTTTCTGTTTGAAGTTGTGTGTACGTTGCTGTTATGTTGATTCCTGTATGTGTTTTTTGCAATAAAAAAAAAAGTAAATAAAATGTGCATACGCCATAAAACAAACAAACAAGCAAAAAACAACGAAGTGAACGTAAAGACAGGCGGTATCCATCTCCTGATTGGTTAGGGGTAGCCATTGGTTTTTATTATATATATAAAGATGTAGGGAAAAAAATGTACTTTAATGTACTGTAAAGCATTAAAGTTTTTTCCTACAGCTATCTTGCTATATATATTTTCATATATGTATATATCTATATAAAAAATATTTATTTAGAAAATATATTTATTTAAAAATTTTGAAATTAAAATAAATAAATGTAAATGTAAAACTACTATTACTACTATTTTCGGCTGCTCCCGTTAGGGGGCGCCACAGCGGATCATCCGTTTCCATCTCTTCCTGTCCTCTGCATCTTCCTCTGTCACACCAGCCACCTGCATGTCCTCCCTCACCACCTCCATAAACCTCCTCTTTGGCCTTCCTCTTCTCCTCTTCCCTGGCAGCTCCATATTCAGCATCCTTCTCCCAATATACCCAGCATCTCTCCTCCACACATGTCCACACCATCTCAGTCTTGTCTCTCTTGCTTTGTCTCCAAACCGTCCAACCTGAGCTGTCCCTCTAATATACTCCTTCCTAATCCTGTCCTTCTTCATCACTCCCAATGAAAATCTTATCATCTTCATCTCTGCCACCTCCACCTCCTCCTCCTGTCTTTTCATCACTGCCACTGTCTCCAAACCATATAACATAGCTGGTCTCACTACCATCTTATAAACCTTCCCTTTAACTCTTGCTGGTACCCTTCTGTCACACATCACTCCTGACACTCTTCTCCACCCACTCCACCCTGCCTGCGCTCTCTTCTTCACCTCTCTTCTGTAGCCCCCGTTACTCTGGACAGTTGACCCCAAGTATTTAAACTCATCCACCTCCATCACCTCCACTCCTTGCATCCTCACCATTCCACTGTCCTCCCTCTCATTCACGCATAGGTATTCTGTCTTGCTCCTACTGACTTTCATTCCTCTTCTCTCCAGTGCATACCTCCACCTCTCCTCCACCCTACTCTCACTACACGTCATCTCCGAACATCATCGTCCATGGAGACTCCTGCCTGATCTCGTCCGTCAACCTGTCCATCACCATTGCAAACAAGGGCTCAGAGCCGATCCTTGATGTAATCAATTTAAAATTAATTAATCAATTTAAATTTATTAATCAATTTAAATTATTAATATTAAAATCTAATTCTTCTACGGTTAACCCATTTTCCTCCAAATGTTATTGCTGTCCATTTTCTGTAGAAAAACGAAGCAGCAGCAGACGGAGCGGAGCGGTGCGGTTGTGTGTCCGGGGTTGTAAGAATGATTAAATTGAAAGCGACGGCAGACGCAGACGGCCTGTTTCAACACGTGATGTCACAACTGGCATCACGCCTTCATTCTTCGGCTGAGTACTGGTCAAACATCTTAGTGACATTTAAAATGAAAAGCTTGTATAAGACCGTACGCTGGATGCACCGCTCCAACCAAACGTGTTTCAAGAGGAAGTAAAATTAGAATTTCTTAATTTATTTAAAGTTAGGCCAGCTGTTTACAATAGTTAAGACATAATGGCATCTTATTCCAAATCTATACAAGATCATGAACATAATCTGAAAAAATACATGTATTGTAAGCATGTCCAGTCTGAAATTAACCCAGACCTCGTTGTGTCAGGTGTGTCCATGAAAAAGACACGATGAACAGCTGAAGCCAAAATAAACAGTTGACAAACCCATACAAGGCAATGTATGTACAAAGTAACACCAACGCAAATCAGGGACATGTACAGCAACATTCTGATGTTACACTTAATTACAAGAGATATTACAGTTTGTATAGGTTAAATAAAAATCCTTAAAAAAACAAAGCCTGAAGCTTCTTTCTCCTTTGCAGTGCCGATGCATCTTGCCAGGCATGACAGCCTGCGGCGCTGACAGTTTTTAGTGCAGTCAAACAGTCCCGGTGTCGCTCCTGAACGCCGCTCCCCTTCTCCTACACATCTCGGAAATCTCCATCAATCCAGAAAGAATATATTGTTGAACTGGGTCGCACAAAGCCTCTTCACTTCCTCTAGAGGGGAGACAGACAGACAAAAGGTCACCAGGGTCGCAGAGCACATGACGTGTCTTCTGCATTGCAGCGCACCGCGGTGACCACTCATCGTTCCCACAGCGGCTCCAAGACACCTGCGTGCTACCTGTACGGCGGCATCGCACTGCGAAACATCGCCATTAAACACCAGAGGTGGTCAACTCAAATCCAACACTCACTACCAATAACAACGAGAAGCCACATGACCCCACGGTGGGTTTGGATTTCCTGTTTAATGAAGACCGCTACAGTGGACTCAGATTTTCCAACATGGGTTTTTTCCTCATGGCAAAATAACACAGATTACAAGTGTCTTGATGCTCAATAGTCCAGGTGAGAACATCAAGGAGGGTTGAAGGAGTTCATCTGGACACAAATTTACTGACAGATACATCTCATCATCATCTAAGTGACCTCCTCGGTCTCAGCTGACTGCAGGTACCCCACCCTTATAAACACTACAGTGACTGCAGGTACCCCACCCTTATAAACACTACAGTGACTGCAGGTATCCCCACCCTTATAAACAATACAGTGACTGCAGGTGTCCCCACCCTTATAAACAATACAGTAACTGCAGGTGTCCCCACCCTTATAAACAATACAGTGACTGGAGGTGTCCCCACCCTTATAAACACTACAGTGACTGCAGGTATCCCCACCCTTATAAACAATACAGTGACTGCAGGTGTCCCCACCCTTATAAACAATACAGTGACTGGAGGTGTCCCCACCCTTATAAACAATACAGTGATTCCTATTCTTTTTTTTTTTGACATCAGTTCAAAAACGCTTGAAGTTCACCATAATCAGTGCAACTTTGACTTGTGCATCATTGCTTTCTAGAGAGCGATATTTGTCAAGGCGTCAGTCTTATGTGTAGCGCAAACCTAACACTGCTCAGCCCTAAAAAACACCCTCCCTACAGTGAAGCATGGCAGTGGCAGCATAATGCTATGGGGTTGCTTTTCAGCTGCAGACACTGGGAATCTTGTTCAAACTGAGGGAAGAATGGATGGAGCCAAATACAGGAAATATCGGAAGAAAACCTGTTGCAGTCTGCCATAAAACTGAAGCTTGGGAGAAGGTTCACCTTCCAGCAGGACAATGATCCTAAGCACAAGGCTAAAGCAACAATGGCATGGCTCAGCAACAAAAAGGTGAACGTTTTGGAGAGGCCAAGTCCAAGTCCGGACCTCAACCCCATTGAAAATCTGTGACACAGACTGAAAATCACAGTCCAGAGGCACCATCCCACCAACCTACAAGACCTGTACAAATTCTGCCAAGAAGAATGAGTGAAAATTACTCCAGAAGAATGTGCAAAGCTTGTACATACTTAGCCCAAGAGAATCATGGTTGTTACTGCAGCAAAAAGGTACTCTACACAAAGTATTGATATGTGGGGGTTGAATACTTATGCAAACACTATATTTTAGTTTCTAATTTATTAATAAAAAGTCAGCGAAACATAACTTATTTTGGTTTTGGGAACAAGCTTTTGGTGATGAAACATATCTGTCAATAAATGCTGTGTCCAGATGAACTGATCCAACTTTCTTTGACAGATTATAAATGTTCCACATTTAGCCTCAACTTCACAGGAGCCGAAGAAAATAAAACAAATTGAAGAGAATATGACAATAATATAGAGTCTACTACTACTGTCGGCTGTTCCCGTTAGGGGTCGCCACAGCAGATCATCCGTTTCCAAAGACAATAATACAGAATATGAATAGAATATGACAGGGGGAGAAAACAGAAGGATCTAAGTATTTAATTAAGAAAATTCAGGAGAAGGTATTTATGATCTCCAGAATATGGAATAGTATCTAAAGTGACAGATAAAGTAAAGGACTCTGGGAATGAATGGACTCTTTCTGTACAGCATGACACCAACAGCAGGAAGTAACCATTTTAGTAACAGTAAAAACTTGCATATTGTGGCTCTCCAATATAAACTACTGACATAATTATGAAAAGCGGGTGTTCAGTGCAAGTCTTACCGTTTACTTCAATCAAGTTAGCGTTCTTCTGGTTCAGGATGACGTACAGTTCTCTCTGGTCAGACTTCTTACCCACCACCCAGTAGTCCGTCATGGCTTTCACTATGATTTCTTCATCCTCATCAACCCTACGGAGGACATGGAGGCATGAAAAAACAAAATAAAACAAAAACTGTCTTAATGAAGGGCTGCAATCATGGTTTTGCTCTGGTATAATAATAATAATAAACTACACATAATATATTATATATAGATTTATACATTATATAATAACGTATAGTTTATAACATATATAGTTTATTTTATAACATACATAGTTTAAAAATTTTAAAAAAAATAACTAACAATACAAAATACACTATTTTTATCTTTTTACACTAATTCTTAATTAGACTGCTACAGTTCTTCAACCAGGAAATGATGAGGTTATGAACTGTCCCAGTCCCCAGTCTGTTATTTGGGTTAGGTTATCACAGTAGGTAAGAAAAGGCCTCCAGACTCTTTCAAATTCATTTGCATTTCCCTTCAAAGTAAATCTGATTTTTTTTCAAGCTTCAGGTAAAACATCATCTCTTTAAGCCATCTTGTATGGGATGGTGGCACCGCTCTCTTCCAGTTGAGGAGGATGAGACGTCAAGCTAACAGAGTAGTAAAGGCAACCAACCACACTGCACATTTCAGTCGACCACACGGCATCCTATGGCCTCAATCCAAACAGGGCAATAACGAGCTGAGGTACAATTGTCATACTATACATGTCACTAAGGGATTCAAAGACCTTTTCCCAAAAAGTCTGAAGGCTTGAACATGACCAAAACATGTGCAACCAGTTTGCAGTGGTAGTCTTACATCAATCACAGGTGGGATCAGTGTTTGGGTATATCCTTGCCAGTTTCTCCTTAGTGAGATGAAGACGGTGAACTATCTTGAATTGTATTAGACCATGTGTAGCACAAGGAGATGAGGAGTGTACTAGGTCAAGAATTGGAAGACCACTGGTCCTCTGCCAAAGACAGGTCTAGGTCTTGTTCCCAAATTGTCCTTAGGTTGTTTAGAGATTGTGGGTTAATAGTGTTAATTACATCATATATCCAGGAGATGGCCCCTTTGAGGCTAGTGTTAGATCCTAAAAGAGCACCTAAGGGGGTGCCTGGAGGTTGCTCTGGGAAAGAGTGATAGCCTCTTTGTACAAAGTGCCTGATCTGAAGGTACCGAAAAAAATGGGAGTGTGGCAGGGCATACTTTTCTGACAATTGTTCAAATGATGCAAATACTCCGTTTATATATAAATCTTTAACAACTCTAATGCCGTTCCCATGCCAGGCCGAAAAGCCAGGTCTGACATAGAGGGGGTGAAAAGATGATTTCCAAAAATAGGAGCCCCAAGTGAAGCGTTCTGCAACCCAAAATGTTTACGGAACTGTACCCAGATCTTTAATGTATGGGTAACTACCGGATTTTCAAAGGAGCCAGTGATAAGTGGTAAAGGGGCCGAGACTAAGGACGGGAGTTTCAATTTAAAAGATTCAAATTTTACCCAGACTGGAGTTTCTGCATCATCCATGACCCACATTATAATGTTTTTGATATTGCTAGCCCAATAATAGTGAAGAAAGTGAGGCATGGCCATACCTCCTAACCTTTTTTGGCCTTTGTAGAAATGACTTATGAATACGTGGGGTTTTGCCGTCCCATATGAATCCAGTGAGGATTTGGTCCAGTGATAAAAAAGGTTTTTTAGGGGAAAAAAACAGCGGTGTATGTCCTGCTTGCACTGCTCGATCAGAGGTGTGAAATTTAATTTAAATAGCATGTGAAAGGAGCGAGGTACCATCACCCCCAGATATTTAAAGTGAAATGAAATGCTGTAGCTGGGATATTGAGGGCCACTGAGTTTACAGGATAAAGTCCATTTTTTTCTAAGTTCAACTTGTAACCTGAGAACCTTTCAAATTGTTCCAAAATAGACAGGACATGTGGTAGTGAGGATGATGGGATGGCAACATATAAAAGGAGGTCATCAGCATAAAGAGATAATTTATCTCCTCGGGCTATCCCTTCTAAGGCCTGGCACTGTCGTAAAGAAGCAGCAAGTGGTTCTATATATAATATTTATTTTTAGTGTATAAATATATAAGCACAAGTTATAATTATTCTGCCATGACAACACTCTGTATGGTAGTGACATACCTTGTTGTGCATACATACTTACCTCCAGTATTCTATTTATTATTACATTTATTTCTTTTGTTTTTGAGTGATATATGTTAGAAGTGTTAGCAGTTGCTGTGTGCCAGAGTCAAATTCCTCGTGTGCATGAACACACATGGCCAATAAACCTGATTCTGGTTCTGTGTGGTTTGTATGTGGGATTTGGTCAGATGCTGTTACGGATTCACATTAAACTGAAGTTTCTATCCTGAATTGAGTTATTCACCAAAAGTTTGCAGCCCAATCACATCTATATTTTCCAAATCATTATGTTTTAGATACAACTTTATTTATTCGACACATACAATTTCAATTAAAATAACAAAAAAGCAGAAGATTAATGAGCTTGTGATTTAAACGTACTGCTAAAATGTCTGGGACCAGACCCACTTTTTAGGAGATATGTTTACTTTTCCTTAAACTGGAAGCAACATTCACCAAATGTCATGCATCAAAGATGTGTAGGCAAAGTGGAATGTAGGTTTTTATTGGAAAATAAAATCCAATGGCAAAAGAACCAATAAACTGATTGGTTCTAGATTAAGACCAAACTATTATTGGAGAGCATTTTGTTGGTCAAATGAACCAGTTGGTTGTCACTGAACTCTGTTTTTACCTCCAGACGCTCTGCTGGCTCCAGATTCCAGCATGCAGCGTCCAACTACAAAACACTGCCGGCAGACACAGATTATTTTCATGTGACTACCATCTCATGACAGGAAACATGGTTTCCTGGAAACTACGTTAGAAAATGGCTGCAAGTGGTGTTTCATGAATGGAAGCATTTCTGCATCTTCCAAACTTCCAGAGATAACTTTCTTTTTTTGTTTTTACATTCAACAAAACAAGTCAAGTACAGTCATATTACAAGTTTGATAGCCCTTATCTGAAGATGTAAATGGAAATTAACTTTGCCATTTTTTATCATGATTTTTAAAGCAAAAATACAGTTTGTGGAATTTCGGTCAAACTTCTTTGTGAGTTTTTTATTCAGCGGACACATTTCTTTGTTGTTTTTCAGTTGCATCAATGGAATCAGAGCCACAAAAACACACCAAAGGTCTCCAACGTCTCACATTAAGCAGGGATCTGGGCCGATGCAGCTAAAAACAGGTTTTCTTACTCATATTTTAGTTGGACAGTAATTTATTCAATTAACACGTGAACATTTCAAACTTGCTCACATTATTTCCCTCCAGGCTTCATGGCAAACAGTTTGCTGCCTGACCGCTTCTTTATATTAAGTTAAACTGAATTATTATGATTCTCCCTCCCCCCCAAACAGGCGCCCCAACCGACCAGAGGAGGTGCTAGTGAGTGCAGCAACCAGGACACATACCCACATCTGGCTTCCCACCCACAGACACGGCCGATTGTGTCTGTAGGGATGCCCGACCAAACCGGAGGTAACACAGGGATTCTATCCTGCGATTCCCGTGTTGGTAGGCAATGGAATAGACTGCCACGCTACCCGGACGCCCTTGTGTTCTGTTTATTTAAGCCAGGAGGTGAACGGGTGGCCCCAGGTTTGCTAACCACCAATATCCTATCCTGTCCAAGTTTCTTTGAGCAAAGCGGTGAAATTCAACCTGCATGTTCATGCAACGTGGCTCTCAACAGAACGACCTGCATGTCAGGGTTCTGTCCAACGAGCCGTACCGTACCATACCGTGTGGTCTCAACCTCCCACCTCCCTGATGTTATTCACTGTTCTGACAAACATACAGACATCAGTTTACCTGGCGAAGTCACAGTTAATGTCTCCCAGGATCTTCATGAGGTCTGGGTGGACGGAGGTGAAGAAGACACTGGCGGTCTTCCTCATGTGGATGGTGCTCTTCTCCGCCAGGTTCATATGGTTGAAGTAGATGAACTTAAACTGGGGCTCCTTGTCTGGCCTGAAGGGACAGAAGAATGCATGGATAACAGGTATCAATGATTTGATTTATTCTTTTTTTGATTTCCCCCCCATTTTCTCCAGCCAATCACCCCACTCTTCCGATCCGTCCCGGTCTCTGCTGATCCGGGGAGGGCTGCAGACTACCACATGTCTCCTCATATGTGGAGTCGCCAGCCGCTTCTTTTCACCTGACAGTGAGGCGTTTCACCAGGGGGACATAGCGCATGGGAGGATCACGCTATTCCCCCCAATTCCCCCTCCCCCCCAAACAGGCGCCCTGACTGACCAGAGGAGGTGCTAGTGCAGCAACCAGGACACATACGGCTTCCCACCCGCAGACATGGCCAACTGTGTCTGTAGGGACTCCCGACCGAGCTGGAGGTAACACAGGGATTCGAAGCATTGATCCCCATGTTGGTAGGCAACGGAATAGACCGCCATGCCACCCGGACACCCCTGATTTGATTTATTCTGACATGTTCAGCCGGAGGAGAAAGCCATGTGTGCTAATTTGGTTTTGAATAAACTTTAGACTCACGTATTCATTTCATATCATCACGCCGTTTCTCAATACATGAAAGCAATCTGCATGTTCGCTGTAGTGGAACAGGCAGCAGGAAGTAAACCAGATCACATTCCAGCCCTGACTCTGCCCATACACCATTCATAGTGCGGGTCTTCACACATGACGGACACTGCACAAGTTTCACTACACATTTTTTTTCCATCCTAATAAGAGCAATGGGCTTGCAGTATACACATATCATACAACACATTTACAAGCTGTTCAGGTTCATAGACAACACAACAGCCAACAACACAACACTCAGCCAGACCACAGACTGACAAGACAGCAGGAAACAGAAACACAGGACTTCACAACAGGCCAACATGACAGGAAAACCCCCGTATTGCATTGCTTAGATGGATAAATGAGTCGGGGTAAGACACACGGCACCCCAATGACGTGTCTAGAGTTCCCCGTGCAGAGGATGACACACTCACACTACTGCAAGGTATTCTGGGTAAAAACACTCAGCAGGTAAAATAAGGTTACCCTGTTGTTCAAACATCTTTTCGGAGTAAGATGAGATGGAAGCACCGAGTCTTTGCTCTCGTCCATGAGTTTGTTTTAAAGCTCCCCCCGACCGAATCTAATGTGTCCCTGATTATTCCAAGTCTCAGGCGGGCTCAGGCAGAACATGGGTCTTTAGCCAGCTGCAGAGTTTTGGCCCACATGACTTATTCAGTGCAATCCTCACTAGGAAGATTAAAGAGGAGCCCATCAAATCGTCCGGGCCTGGGAGTCTGCTCTTGGGTTACCACGGCAAGTCATCTCAGGTCATCTGCTGTGGTAAGCCGAGCGCCCGCCAGGGCACCAGTCACCAGAACAGCAGCCGGACAGTGCTGGAATTACCTTGAGGTAATACCACGGTAACTTCTGACCTGACTGCGTCTCATCTGTCATGCTCCATCAGCCTCGCTTAAGTACGGCTTATTCACTGAGGAACAACAACACCGCTGTCAGCACCAACAAGGAGACCAGGGCTCCCCAGGAAACACCAGCAAATAAACGCCGACCTTAAAAGTTTAAATACACGCATGACAGTGTTGTAGTCGAGTCACTAAACCTTGAGTCCGAGTCGAATCTCGAGTCCCCAGTGTTCGAGTCCGAGTCGAATCTCGAGTCCCCAGTGTTCGAGTCCGAGTCAAGTCCCCATTACCTGAGTCTGAGTCTGAGTCATCAAAATTGAGTCTGAGTCGAGTTCCAACAGGATTTGCATGAGAGTATGCATGTAAATCGGCATGTAGGTAGAACACATGTGCCTGCCCTTGCACGAAATTGAATAATGTTACGGTATTAATATAGCTATCAATATCTTATGCCAGACTATTAGGGCCTATTACTAAAAACTAACAAAAACAAAAAAGTCTTTATCAATTAACAAGTCCGAGTCCTCATCTCCAACTTCCGAGTCCGAATGCAGTCAATGCTCGAGTCCAAGTCCAAGTCCAAGTCATCAGTGCTCAAGTCCAAGTTGAGTCACAATTCCTGAAAATCAGGACTCGAGTCGGACTCGAGTCCAAGTCATGGACTCAAGTACTACTACATTGACACATGAGATATCAATACATTAACTGTCTTTTGCCCTTCAAATACATCATCTGTAGGTTGAAGAATCTTTTAACTGTAATGTCATTTAACAAGACAACTTCAAACACATACATCAACGCTACAGAATGCAAGCAGCCTCCGACACACGGAGAATGAAACTGACTTTGTGCTTTTATCACTTCATAAGAATGACCTGCAGAGGCTGCACAACATCGACTAAAGTGAACTCTTCCTGTTTAACCGGCAAAGTAGGAGAGGTCATTTAAAAAGACCAACAAATGTAAAATTAATCGTCTCTTAAATGCATCATGGACATCAAGTTTCAGTGGCCAACAGTGGAGGAGGCAGAGGAAGAGGAAGAGGAAAAACAAAAAAGAAGAAAAAGGAAAGTCTTGATCCCTGCTCAATAATACAGGTAAGAAAATCACAGGGTGTCCGGGTAGCATAACGGTCTATTCCATTGCCTACCAACATGGGGATCACTGGTTCAGATCCCCGTGTTACCCCCGGCTTGGTCGGGCGTCCCTACAGACACAATTGACCGTGTCTGCAGGTGGGAAGCTGAATGTGGGTATGTGTCCTGGTCGCTGCACTAGCGCCTCCTCTGGTCGGTCGGGGTGCCGGTTTGGGGGGGAGGGGGAACTGGGGGGTGTGATCCTCCCGCGCTACGTCCTCCTGGTGAAACTCCTCACTGTCAGGTGAAAAGAAGCGGCTGGTGACTCCACATGCAAAATATGCTGCACACCGGTCCCCACAACAGACTCAAACACCACTGGCCTCTTTTACCATCTATGCAAGAATCATTTCAAAGAGTATGGAGAGAGTCTACACATGAGAGTCATGTCAAACAGTACGGAGAGAGTCTACACATGAGAGTTATGTCAACCAGTATGGAGAGAGTCTACACATGAGAGTTATGTCAAACAGTATGGAGAGAGTCTACACATGAGAGTCATGTTAAACAGTACTGAGAGAGTCTACACATGAGCGTCATGTTAACCAGTATGGAGAGAGTCTACACATGAGAGACATGTCAAACAGTATGGAGAGAGTCTACACATGAGCGTCATGTCAGACAGTATGGAGAGAGTCTACACATGAGAGTCATGTCAAACAGTATGGAGAGAGTCTACACATGAGATTCATGTTAACCAGTATGGAGAGAGTCTACACATGAGAGTCATGTCAGACAGTATGGAGAGAGTCTACACATGAGAGTCGTGTCAAACAGTATGGAGAGAGTCTACACATGAGAGTCGTGTCAAACAGTACGGAGAGAGTCTACAGATGAGAGTCATGTCAAACAGTACGGAGAGAGTCTACACATGAGAGTCATGTCAGACAGTATGGAGAGAGTCTACACATGAGAGTCATGTCAAAGAGTATGGAGAGAGTCTACACATGAGAGTCATGTCAGACAGTATGGAGAGAGTCTACACATGAGAGTCATGTCAGACAGTATGGAGAGAGTCTACACGAGAGTCATGTCAAACAGTACGGAGAGAGTCTACACATGAGAGTCATGTCAAACAGTGTGGAGAGAGTCTACACATGAGAGTCATGTTAAACAGTACTGAGAGAGTCTACACATGAGCGTCATGTCAAACAGTATGGAGAGAGTCTACACATGAGATTCATGTTAACCAGTATGGAGAGAGTCTACACATGAGAGTCATGTCAAACCATATGGAGAGAGTCTACACATGAGATTCATGTTAACCAGTATGGAGAGAGTCTACACATGAGAGACATGTCAAACAGTATGGAGAGAGTCTACAGATGAGAGTTATGTCAAACAGTACAGAGAGAGTCTACACATGAGAGTCATGTCAAACAGTACCGAGAGTCTACTGATTAGTCATGTTAAACAGTACGGAGAGAGTCTACAGATGAGAGTCGTGTCAAACAGTATGGAGAGAGTCTACACATGAGAGTCATGTCAAAGAGTACGGAGAGAGTCTGCACATGAGAGTCATGTCAACCAGTACGGAGAGAGTCTACACATGAGAGTTATGTCAACCAGTATGGAGAGAGTCTACACATGAGAGTCATGTCAGACAGTACCGAGAGAGTCTACACATGAGAGTCATGTTAAACAGTGTGGAGAGAGTCTACACATGAGAGTCATGTTAAACAGTACTGAGAGAGTCTACACATGAGCGTCATGTCAAACAGTATGGAGAGAGTCTACACATGAGATTCATGTTAACCAGTATGGAGAGAGTCTACACATGAGAGTCATGTTAACCAGTATGGAGAGAGTCTACACATGAGAGTCATGTCAAACAATATGGAGAGAGTCTACACATGAGATTCATGTTAACCAGTATGGAGAGAGTCTACACATGAGAGACATGTCAAACAGTATGGAGAGAGTCTACAGATGAGAGTTATGTCAAACAGTATGGAGAGAGTCTACAGATGAGAGTTATGTCAAACAGTATGGAGAGAGTCTACACATGAGATTCATGTTAACCAGTATGGAGAGAGTCTACACATGAGAGACATGTCAAACAGTATGGAGAGAGTCTACAGATGAGAGTTATGTCAAACAGTACGGAGAGAGTCTACACATGAGAGTCATGTCAAACAGTACCGAGAGTCTACTGATTAGTCATGTTAAACAGTACGGAGAGAGTCTACAGATGAGAGTTATGTCAAACAGTACGGAGAGAGTCTACACATGAGAGTCATGTCAAACAGTACCGAGAGTCTACTGATTAGTCATGTTAAACAGTACGGAGAGAGTCTACAGATGAGAGTCGTGTCAAACAGTATGGAGAGAGTCTACACATGAGAGTCATGTCAAAGAGTACGGAGAGAGTCTGCACATGAGAGTCATGTCAACCAGTATGGAGAGAGTCTGCACATGAGAGTCATGTCAAACAGTACGGAGAGAGTCTACACATGAGAGTTATGTCAAACAGTATGGAGAGCATGTACAGATGAGAGTCATGTCAAACAGTATGGAGAGAGTCTACACGTGAGAGTCATGTCAAACAATACCGAGAGAGTCTACTGATTAGAGTCATGTTAAACAGTATGGAGAGAGTCTACAGATGAGAGTCATGTCAAACAGTATGGAGAGACTCTACACATGAGAGTCATGTCAAACAGTACGGACAGAGTCTACACATGAGAGTTATGTCAAACAGTATGGAGAGAGTCAACACATGAGAGTCATTTCAAACAGTATTGAGAGCATCTACACATGAGAGTCATGTCAAACAGTACGGACAGAGTCTACACATGAGAGTCATGTCAAACAGTATGGAGAGAGTCTACACATGAGAGTCATGTCAAACAGTACGGACAGAGTCTACACATTAGAGTCATGTCAAACAGTACCGAGAGAGTCTACTGATTAGAGTCATGTCAAACAGTATGGAGAGAGTCTGCACATGAGAGTCATGTCAAAGATTACGGAGAGAGTCTGCACATGAGAGTCATGTCAAACAGTATGGAGAGAGTCTGCACATGAGAGTCATGTCAAACAGTATGGAGAGAGTCTACACGAGAGCTGCAAAAGCAGTCGAGTGCTCAAAACAAACCCCAGACTCAGACGTTGCAAGGAGCTTTTGCCCGCAGAACACCATATATCAAAGAATCATGATGATGGAAGGAGGTAACGACTGCCGTTTTCTATTTACCTTTTTAAATTTGACACATTCATATTTTATATTTTGTTACATGCTTAATTGAAAATTTGTGCAAAGGCTCTAAATAACAGGAGAAAAATATGATTAAGTACCTTTTACTTGTTGAGTATATAATTCAAAATGTAATAAGAAATAGGCCTTTCCATGCGCTCATTTTACATAAAAAAAAAATTTCACTGAATTTACAGAAAATTCAGGGTTCAAGCCCCGGGGTAGTCCAACCTTGAGGGTCGTCCTGGGTCATCCTCTGTGTGGAGTTTTCATGTTCTCCCTGTGTCTGCGTGGGTTTCCTTCGGGGGCTCCGGTTTCCTCCCACAGTCCAAAGACATGTAGGTCAGGTGAATCAGCCATACTAAACTGTCCCTAGGTGTGAATGTGTTTGTGTGTGTGTGTATGTGTGTGGGCCCTGCGATGGCCTGGCAGCCTGTCCAGGGTGTCTCCCCACCTGCCGCCCAATGACTGCTGGGATAGGCTCCAGTATCCCCATGACCCTGAGAGCAGGATAAGTGGTTTGGATAATGACTGGATGGATGGATTTACAGAAAATGTGCTACATCGTGATATGTATTGTTATTGTGATATGAATGACCTATATCGTGATACGAGATTCTGGTCATATTGCACAGCCCTAGTCACTCCTATCTGCATATGAAACTGGTAGTTGGTTGGGGTCGTTATGCCACTGTATTGTTTATAAGGGTGGGGACACCTGCAGTCACTGTATTGTTTATAAGGGTGGGGACACCTGCAGTCACTGTATTGTTTATAAGGGTGGGGACACCTGCAGTCACTGTATTGTTTATAAGGGTGGGACGCCTGCAGTCACTGTATTGTTTATAAGGGTGGGGTACCTGCAGTCACTGTATTGTTTATAAGGGTGGGGATACCTGCAGTCACTGTATTGTTTATAAGGGTGGGACGCCTGCAGTCACTGTATTGTTTATAAGGGTGGGACGCCTGCAGTCACTGTATTGTTTATAAGGGTGGGGTACCAGCAGTCAGGTGAGACCGAAGAGGTCACTTAGATGATGATGAGACGTATCTGTCAATAAACGTTGTGTCCACATGAACTCTTTCAACTTTCGAAGAAGACGAAGATGAAGAAGAGAAAAACAAAAGCAGCAGGTTTTTGTTTACTGACCCCGACACCCGGCGGTTGATGTTGAACTGTTCACAAATGTCAGATGCCAGCAGGGTGAGCTGAGGCCCCACCAACCCATCCAACTGCTCACAGAAAGCCCTGGTCAACTCCACCGAGGCTGGACAGCCAAGGAAGCAAGGAAGGAAGGATGGAAGGAAGGAAAGAGGGAAAGAAGGAAGGAACAAAGGGCCAGACAGAAACAGGGAAGAGACAGAGAGAGAGAGAGAGGTGTCTTGGACAGCAGTAAAATGAACATTTTTTTTTAAGTCTAAAACAATGTCAGTAGAACTTTCACCCAAAATGTGTTTGACAATTAAAATTGATGGAAAGTGACTCCATCACATGACTGACGATGATCATGATGATGATGATGACGACACGTACCACTGATCATGAAACAAACCGCCGCACTCATGGCCTGAAAAACAGAGCAGATGACAGGTAGCGTGAACATGAGGACCTGGCAAAGGCAGGGTGCCGGTAACATTAATGCCATCGCCGCTGCGGGACGTCATTCAAAAAATGGTGCTGTTTAATCCACAAAATCCATATCATTTGACAGAGCAGCTGAAGCACTCAGTCTAAATCTACTGTCCACAAACAAAAAGGTTACATCTTTCCGTCACAACAGATTATCAACTATCATCTATCTCCTCACACGAACTTCAGAGCACTACCTGTCTGTCCCCTGTTTTAAAGTATTAAAAATAAAGCCCGGGAGGGGGGGGGGGGATCTGGTGATTAAACTGAGAGACGGTCACGAACACAGAGGGGATTCAAACTCGCCACTGTCCAGTCTCACCTTGTAGACAATCAGATGCAGCTCCTCATAGCCGTCCTCTGTTCTGACAAATATTCTGGGAAATCGAAATTTGGCCTCTGGGTCTTTGAGGTTTGCGGGACCGGTCAAAAACCTGAAGGAGACAAGAGGATGATACCATCAGAAACAAAACACACACACACACACACACACACACACACACACACACACACACACACACACACACACACACACACACACAGCGTAAAATCAAAATGCATATCCAGATGTGACTTAAAATGGAAATACCTTTCTCTAATACAAAAGCAATCTATCTGAGATGGAACATTAATATCTCAGTATCCTCACCTGTGTGTGTGTGTGTGTGTGTGTGTGTGTGTGTGTGTGTGTGTGTGTGTGTGTGTGTGTGTGTGTGTGCGTGCACACGTGTTTACACACAGATCTCTATGACCTTCCACAATGTGCTGTGTTCTAGTAATGCTTGGTGTTTGGGGCTTTGCTAGCTAATCTCTACCATTTATCATCCCCTTCTACCCATTCAGTACCATCCGTTCAGTTCTATCCAATCAGGTAGGAGGCTTGTTCAGCAGGAGTCAGTTGAACGGCGGCATTCACTCCTATCTGCACTGAAGTTGTGTTTCACCTCAACCTTACACAGTCAGACGTATGCACAGAAGGAAGCATGACAGTGTAAACATCTTCCTTAGGTACATATTCAGTCTTCAAGAGAGATGACATTAAAGTGAGTGTACCCCCATGCTGCTTCTCTATCTCACCAGTAGTGTATGCTAGTGTTAGCATGAGGAGTGTAGCATGAGGAGTGTTGGCACGACGAGTATTGGCATGAGGAGTATTGGCATGAGGAGTGTTAGCATGAGGAGTGTTGGCATGAGGAGTGTGGCATGAGGAGTGCAGCATGAGGAGTGTTGGCATGACAAGTGTTAGCATGAGGAGTATTGGCATGAGGACTGTTAGCATGAGGAGTATTGGCATGAGGAGTATTGGCATGAGGAGTGTGGCATGAGGAGTGCAGCATGAGGAGTGTTGGCATGACAAGTGTTAGCATGAGGAGTATTGGCATGAGGACTGTTAGCATGAGGAGTATTGGCATGAGGAGTGTTCGCTCAGGAAGTAACCTCCATCTTGACTCTGTATATGTGTTGAGTGCTGGCGAAGTTCAATATTGCTAAAACCACAATATGGGGCTAAAACCACATGGTGCTGCTTTCTCTCTCTCTTTCTCTCACACACACACACACACACACACACACACACACACACACACACACACACACACACACACACACACACACACACACACACACACACACACACACACACACACACACACACACACACACACACACACAACCCTGCTTGATGTGTAATCCTTACCGTATCAGACAGGACACTGCGTCCTGACTGGTGAAACAGTTCTGGTAGTTAAAGCACTAAACCCTTTGACTAATAACCTCAACACCGTGATAATGAAATGGAATCATTAATGAAACAAATGGATTATCATCGCCGCACGCTCTGACAGATGGCGGACGGCCAAAGTTCCTTCAGCTCTGCTGTGGGAGCTCTGCATCAAGCCCTCCTGTGGAGCTGAAGGGAGTCGGGCGGATGACTACAGCAACAATTTGTCCATTTTTACCTACATTAAGACTGGACTGATTCCACACTCGTGTGGGGAATTCACAGAACAGTTCTGCAAGGGTCACGGCATTTCATCTCTTGGCTCATGATCCACGTATCAGGAAAGAAAACTACAGGAAGTGTGATAGGAAACAGTAAGATGGGGGGGGGGGGGCGCCTATGGTGGTAAAGTTTTAATCTATATGAAGTCTGCAAACATGTGACGGCTGTCATCAGTCTTTTCAGTCGTGTAGCGCCACCTGGCTTTTACGAGATTCACAGATACTAAATGTCAAGCCAAAGCATTTTGTTAAGGGACCTACCTCCCATAATGCAACAGATTCCCCGCTACCTCTGGCCTCAAAGGAGAGTCCCTGCCAGCCAGCTATGAGAGAGAGAGAGAGAGAGAGAGAATTTTAAGGCCAGATTTTATTAAATATACTCTTTTAAACAAGTTTAACAACAACAAATTTAACAAATTTATTAAAAAAAAAAAAGACAACATCTTTTTAGCAATATGAAGGATATGAACAAAGAAAAAAAACTTCTATCATTGAATCAAGTTCGATTCAGAGTCTTTCATGATCAAAAATTACAACAAAACAAATTCATTCAAAGACCAAAAAAGAAAACCTAAGAAAATCAGAACCAGAACTCTCTCTGACTGGACACAGCACATCCTGCACGCCCCACGTGTTCACCAACACTTCTGTCTTCCTGTCAGTCTGTAAAAGCCAAACTCTACACTGAGCCAAGCTGCCAGCAGCCCAGTCAGCATCAGAACCACGTCTTCTGACCCCTCACCCCCCACAAGGGCTTTCCTTGTTTTCCAAACAGCTATTGGGCCGGTCCTGAAATTAAATTCATTAATGTATATTCAGGTGTTTCTTTGCAGAACAGTGTGGACCATACATAATAAGACAAAAACAAAATCCTTCTCCTAAGCCCTGAAACCATGTCTGTAGTGAAACCATGTCTGCAGTGAAACCATGTCTGCAGTGAAACCATGTCTGTAGTGAAACCATGTCTGCAGTGAAACCATGTCTGCAGTGAAACCATGTCTGTAGGGAAACCATGTCTGTAGTGAAACCATGTCTGCAGTGAAACCATGTCTGCAGTGAAACCATGTCTGCAGTGAAACCATGTCTGCACTGAAACCATGTCTGCAGTGAAACCATGTCTGCAGTGAAACCATGTCTGCAGTGAAACCATGTCTGCAGTGAAACCATGTCTGTAGTGAAACCATGTCTGCAGTGAAACCATGTCTGCACTGAAACCATGTCTGCAGTGAAACCATGTCTGTAGGGAAACCATGTCTGCAGGAAACCATGTCTGTAGTGGGCTGAATAGTCTGACCAGTCTGGAACACTGGGTTAACAGATGGTATGTTGTTTCTGTCTGTAAGCAGAAAGAACAGCCGTCCCTGTGCCAGGACTGAGGCGCACCAGATACCTGTTTGTAGCTATGGCCCCATGTACAACCCTCCACTGAAGGTCCCCTGTCCATTGTTAATGGGAGATTTGTACAGGGACCGCCAACAGCCCCCTGGGGATGATCCCACACCAAAAAAACCTCCTTGACACCTTCACCCCTGCCAGAGAGCGTAAGTTTGAAGCCTTCACACTGATATAATAGGCTGCTTTTTTCCCCTAGAGTCTCAAAGTCTCTCAACTCTCGAGTGTTTAGAGACAGCAGGATGTCTTCCTTATCTTGCCACTGTCCCACAGCAGGAGAAACAGCCAGGGAAGGAAAGACATACTCATACTCATCATCCCATTGGTCAGATAGAGTACGATCTTCAGCAAACGCTCTGAGGGCTTCTGGCAGGGAAGCACAGACCTCCTCCACCAACCTGAGCAACAGTCTATTGGACCTGATGTTGAGCAGTTCAGCTACTTGGGTTATGGACATTAAACACCCAGGCCCTTGTGAAAAAGGCCCAACAACGCCTGCATTTCCTGAGGAGGCTGAGGAGTACCTGTCTATCCCCAAAATTCTCACCAACTTCTACCACTGCAGCATAGAGAGCATCCTGACCAGCTGCATCTCAGTGTGGTACGGCAGCTGCACCTCAGTAGACCAGAAAGCTCTGCAGCGGGTCGCCACGGCGGCTCAGCACATCACCAGCACCCAGCTCCCAGCCATAAAAGACATTTATCACAAACGCTTTCTTCAAAGGGGTCTGAGCATCAGCAGAGATCCCACCCACCCCAAACATGGACTGTTCTCCCCCCTGCGCTCTGGGAGGCGCTAAAGGAGCCTCAGAGCCCGCACTACCAGGCTCAAAAACAGCTTCTTTCCCCAAGCTGTTGCCCACCTGAACCTGGCTACCCACTGAATGTCTGTAGATATTTTTAAATATTTTGTACTCCAGCTCTTTTTTAACTTATTTTTAGCTTTTGGTCTTCATGTGTGTATATCTTATACTGTGTTTGCTGTGTTTGTCTGTGTCTGTCTTGCACTGTTTGGTGAAGCCACAGCCCTCATTTCATTTTTAACATGTGCCTGCACATTGTTTTTAATTACAATAAATTGAATTGAATCAAATTGAAATGAACTGAATGGATGTCTTCATGAGATGACCCAGCTTGACACAGCCAGCCTCTCTCAGTCTGGATCTCAGGCTAACAGAAGATAAAACCTGAGAGGTGATGAAACTGTTTCCAAACAAGGGCTCTTCAAAGAGCCACATCCCTGGTGTCATCACAGCTTCCCAGCAGAATGTTAAAACCTTCCACACCTGTAAGACAGACTGGTAAAAAGGTGTCAGACCAGTTAAATCAATGGACTGGGGCTGAAGCAGGGACAAGTGTTTGTCATAGCCTAGGTGTCCAGCCCTCCTTAGCAGTAAACAGGCAGTATCTGTCCATGGCAGGCCAAAGCTGTAAAGCAGTCTCTGAGCTGTCTGCAGCCTGAAGGCTGTGATCTGTGATTCGATGTCTAGTAGGCCCCGTCCTCCCTCCTGTACTGGCAGGTACAGTATCACCGATCTCAGCCAGTGCTGCCCTGACCAGAAGAAATCCACAATGGCCCTCTGAATTCCTTCAGTTGGGCCCCTTGGTGGATGTAAGACTATCAGTTTGTGCCAAAGGGTCGAGGCAACCAAGTTACTGATGATCAGGACCCTTCCCTTATAGGTAAGCCAAGGTAGCACCCATTTCCATTTAGACAGTTTGGCACACACTCGCTCCACAGCACCCTCCCAGTTCTTCCTTTGAAACTCATGTTCCCAGAAAAAAAAAAAAAAAAGTTCATGCCCTGTCTTCCCCATCTAAGGTTTCCTGGTAACTTTGGCCTGTCCTTGTCTGCCCACTGCCCAACCTGCAGAGCTTCACTGTTTTCCCAGTTAACTTTGCTGAAGATGCCCTTTCATACATATCTAAACTACTATCTAGGAACCCCACATCTCTCTGGTTTCTGACAAACACAGTAATGTCATCAGCATAAGCAATGTGGGTAATGTTATCCAGAAAGGGCCAGTGTGGGTGAAGGTTTTTGTTCCAACCAAGCAGTTACACACCTGATCCCACGAATCAACCAGTAGAGTCTTTGCTGAGAAACTTGATTAGGAGACACAGGTGTGTAATTGCTTGGTTGGAACATAAAACTTCACCCACTGGCCCTTTCTGGATAAATTGTCCACCCCTGGCATAAGCTGACACCACCAGCGAGGGGGGCTGAGGCAACTCTGGTAGCATAGGTCCCGATAGTCTGGATCTTAATCTATTCAGAAGAAGCTCTGTATAACTGTCCAGAGATAGGACATCCCTGTCTAATGCCTCTCTGAACCTGTACTGGACAGCTCAGTCCACCACCCACTTTCACCAAACAGAAAGCAGTGTCACAATAGTTTTGGGGGAAAAAAACTAGTCAGAAAACAGGTCTGACTATTCGCTCTACAAAGCACAAGCTTTTCAAGACCTTAATTTTATTTTATTTTCTTAATTTCCCCCCTTTTCTCCCCAATTGTACCCGTCCAATTACCCCACTCTTCTGAGACATCCCGGTCGCTGTGCCACCCTACTGCTGATCCGGGGAGGGCTGCAGACTACCACATGTCTCCTCCATACATGTGGAGTCACCAGCCGCTTCTTTTCACCTGACAGTGAGGAGTTTCGCCAGGGGTCGTAGCGCGTGGGAGGATCACGCTATTCACCCCAGTCGTCCCCCCCCGAACAGGCGCCTCGACTGACCAGAGGAGGCGCTAGTGCAGCGACCAGGACATACACCCACTTCCAGCTTCCCACCGCAGACACGGCCAGTTGTGTCTGTAGGGACGCCTGACCAAGCCAGAGGTAACATGGGGATTCGAAACCGGCGAGCCCCACGTTGGTAGGCAATGGAATAGACCGCTATGCCACCCAGACGCCCAGCTTTTCTTCAAGGCCTTTAAATCTAAGATGGAGAATGGGATGCTGTGCTGAACGACAGAGTTAAGAAAAGGTCTTTAAGGTTACGAAGCTCTAACAGCACGTCATGAGGGAGGAGACACGCCTCACCTCTGGTTCAGCATGTCTGGGGAACAGCGAGGTGGTCAGATACTTATACAAGATCCTCATATCATCCTGTTCCAGTCCGCTCCTGCAGGAACACACACACACACACATTTAATCACAGCAGAAACATATAAAGCCCTACACTTGTATACTTTTCACCATGTTGTAAATAGTACAGTGTTTAACAGGCCACATGACATCAGGTAAGAAACATACATGGAGAAGGTTCGCTTATTGTCAAGAAAACTATGATTATTCAGCGTAACAGCATTTCATTCAAGTTGCCCGGCTCTAGTTGTAAAAAATGTCCACCGAAGCCACTCTCGAGTCATTTCATTAGCAATCACGTAATCCCTCAACACACTGAGCTGGCCGGCTGACTGCAATTAGTGTCCAACATGACAGGATGCACAAAACCCACAAAGAGGATTAGTGGGCACATTTAAAGTCACCTCTGTTCTAACCAGCCGGCTGTTATGACATTGCAGATATCAGTGCCAGCCAAACTGCACGCTACCTGGGCACACTACCTGGGCATGTTACCTGGGCACGTTACCTGGGCACACTACCTGGGCACGTTACCTGGGTATGTTACCTGGGCACACTACCTGGGCACGTTACCTGGGCATGTTACCTGGGCACACAACCTGGGAACGTTACCGGGGCACGTTACCTGGGCACAGGGCTGAGAACAGGAGCCGGGAGAGCGATTTTAAGTTTCTGGCACACAACAGCGTGTACACAATGCTTACTTCAAGAGGCCTGGAAACGCCCATGCTAGCTTTAGGTCTTCATGCAGACCAACAGTTCCGATAACATCGAGGGCGGTCTGACAGAAAGCGGAAGCAGGGCAGGCTAAGCTAACTGCTAGCCCATGCAGACCGGCGGTTCCAACAGTCACCCTGGCTGGTGTTCATTCTCCTGGACAGTGATTTTTGTTGTTTAGTTTGGATATGTGTGTTAGTGTGGATGTGTGTGTGGTTTTGGATGTGTTGTTGTCTTTGTGTTGTACTGCCGTGGGCTGGGGGAAACGGTATTTAGTTTCACTTCATGTACGCAAGTGTGTGAAGTGAAATGACAAATAAAGTGTTCCTGATTCCTGATGTGCAAGCTGAGGGGCGGGGCCAGCTCTCTGCCTTTTAAACTCACGCACACACACACACACACACACACACACAGAGCCTGCTGTTTGTGACGATGGCGGAGAGAATAACAATAACAGATAAAGTCTGGTTGTGCGTCAGTAGAGTCAATGCTAACGATGCTCACTGCCACAAGTGCAGCAAGTCTTCTGCACGCGAGGGCAGAAACACAAGTGACATTTCAAAACATCTGGTGAAAGTGCATCAAATACAGCTGCAGAAATGCAGTTTTGGACTGCCTAGCTCGTAGGTCATCCGTCATTGCCCCTCCACCTCGGGTATGTTATGTACGCTAGCAGGCTGGAGCCCACATGGAATTAACTACCCAGCCATGGGTAAATTAACTACCCAGCCATGGGTAAATAATTAAAGTAACGCTCTGTCCAGACAAGAGGAAATAAAGCCACGTTCATTCTGCCTTAATTTGTTTTGTTTTTGAATATTTGTTTTGTTAAAAATAACAAAGAGAACTGGTAAGAGTACCGTTAGAGTACCAGCTTGACAAGCAGTATCGATAAGAGTACCGTTAAGAGTACCAGCTTGACAAGCAGTATCGGTAAAAGTACCGTTAGAGTACCAGCTTGACAAGCAGTATCGGTAAGAGTACTGTTAGAGTACCAGCTTGACAAGCAGTATCGGTAAGAGTACCGTTAGAGTACCAGCTTGACAAGCAGTATCGGTTAGAGTACTGTTACAGTACCAGCTTGACAAGCAGTATCGGTTAGAGTACTGTTAGAGTACCAGCTTGACAAGCAGTATCGGTTAGAGTAGTAGTACTGTTAAAACTGTAACGATACCACACCTAATCTCCGATGTTGATTAATGGAACCTGACATGGTGGTTCACACCAGCAGGAACAGAACTAATGAAAACCAGAACATGACGGGGACTATGTGACCTTCCGAGTCCTGAACTAACACAGTCAGGTTTAGTACCAGATGAGCTGGTCATTGTACAGGAAGGCGCTGTATTTGACCAGGCTGAGGCTCTCCTCTACTCGGTTGACGAAAGCCTGGATCTTCAGGTACGTCATCTTGTCCAGAGGGAAGAAGCTGATTCCTCCGAACACGTCCAGTAGGTCACAGGACTGCAGGTGGAGCGTCTGTAGATACTGAACACCCCCGTCAGCAATGCAAGGGGAGACACACACACACACACACACACACACACACACACACACACACACAGGGTACAGAGGAGAATGGAGAGAGGTGTTAGTTTACCTCCTGACAAAGTGCTGAAGACAGAGGAAACGGTAGCAGCCTGTGACGGGTGGGGTGCAGAAACACTCATGTCACCTCAGGGTAGCACATGACACTGATAAGATTCAACCTCCGATACCGAAACCACGGCCATCTTTCTCTCCGTCTTTGGGTCACACACTGGAGCAGGAAGTCCTCTTTCTTTCTTTTTTTTTTCTAACCCCTTTTTTCCCCCTCCCAATTGTATCTGGCCAATTATCCCACTCTTCCAAGCCGTCCCAGTCGCTGCTCCACCCCCTCTGCTGATCCGGGGAGGGCTGCAGACTGACACAAGCCTCCTCCCATACACGTGGAGTCACCAGCCACTTCTTTTCACCTGACAGTGAGGAGTTTCACCAGGTGGACATAGTGCATGGGAGGATCAGGCTATTCCCCCTCCTCCCTGAACAGGCACCCCGACTGACCAGAGGAGGTGCTAGTGCAGTGACCAGGACACATCCGGCTTCCCACCTGCAGACACGGCCAATCGTGTCTGTAGGGACGCCCGACCAAGCCGGAGGTAACATGGAGATTTGAACCGGCGATCCCCATGGGGCGGGAAGTCCTCTTTAACTCAAGACCCCTCCACACGCTTCACCATTACAAATACACATCAGTAATGTCAACAGCCATACACAAAGCAGTTTCCCTACACTGAGCAGTACAGAGCCACCTTTACAAGGCTGAGCAAGTTAACAGCGGGGCTCGCTGACAGTCATCAGCTGGGGTAGGGGGCAGGTAGACGCTGTGAGACATGATGCAACACATTCTCCGTCGACACAATTTCCCAAAGAAAACAAAAATGACGACGATACGCATCCTGCTGTCATCTGACTGCAAATCAGCCAGTTTAGATGGATCCCAGCGGTGCCCTGCCCACAGAGGACTAACTGCCAGGATGCTCTCACATCTGTGTGTGTGTATAGTTGGGAACCACTGTGTGTGTGTGTGTAGTTGGGAACCATCGTGTGTGTGTGTCCTTGGGAAATCAAGATGAACAACACTGTAGAAATACCAAGCGTTAATGTATATCAAGTATGGCTGTATATGGGTTTCAAAAAATGACATCCGCCCGGCAACTGTGAATATTAATCATGACTGTTTTGATGACATCTTTTTACCCTGTAGAAAAACTTCTCCAGCTTCTGAATGAGCAGCTCCACCCCACCGGCTTCCATTGCCCTCCCAAATGTGCCGTTGAAGAGCTGAGGAAGAATAACAATAATCAAGATTAAAATAAACATATATACAAGTATAAATGTATATGTGTGAGGTCATACCACATGCATGGATTAAGAAAAATTCTGCTCAATTCATTTAAAGAGAAATCATTTCGAAATTCAGAACCAAAGCGTTGCTCACCTTATACATACTGTAACACTGTCTCAACACTGCCCCATACACCGTGTCCTACATCACAGAGGGACAAGGATGTATTAACTCTAAAAGCAACATAATAATGCCTAATACACATATTAAAAATACATTTTATATATACACTACCGTTCAAAAGTTTGGGATCACCCAAACAATTTTGTGTTTTCCATGAAAAGTCACACTTATTCACCACCATATGTTGTGAAATGAATAGAAAATAGAGTCAAGACATTGACAAGGTTAGAAATAATGATTTGTATTTGAAATAAGATTTTTTTTACATCAAACTTTGCTTTCGTCAAAGAATCCTCCATTTGCAGCAATTACAGCATTGCAGACCTTTGGCATTCTAGCTGTTAATTTGTTGAGGTAATCTGGAGAAATTGCACCCCACGCTTCCAGAAGCAGCTCCCACAAGTTGGATTGGTTGGATGGGCACTTCTTTGAGCAGATTGAGTTTCTGGAGCATCACATTTGTGGGGTCAATTAAACGCTCAAAATGGCCAGAAAAAGAGAACTTTCATCTGAAACTCGACAGTCTATTCTTGTTCTTAGAAATGAAGGCTATTCCATGCGAGAAATTGCTAAGAAATTGAAGATTTCCTACACCGGTGTGTACTACTCCCTTCAGAGGACAGCACAAACAGGCTCTAACAGGTACTATTTAATGAAGATGCCAGTTGGGGACCTGTGAGGCGTCTGTTTCTCAAACTAGAGACTCTAATGTACTTATCTTCTTGCTCAGTTGTGCAACGCGGCCTCCCACTTCTTTTTCTACTCTGGTTAGAGCCTGTTTGTGCTGTCCTCTGAAGGGAGTAGTACACACCGGTGTAGGAAATCTTCAATTTCTTAGCAATTTCTCGCATGGAATAGCCTTCATTTCTAAGAACAAGAATAGACTGTCGAGTTTCAGATGAAAGTTCTCTTTTTCTGGCCATTTTGAGCGTTTAATTGACCCCACAAATGTGATGCTCCAGAAACTCAATCTGCTCAAAGAAGTGCCCATCCAACCAATCCAACTTGTGGGAGCTGCTTCTGGAAGCGTGGGGTGCAATTTCTCCAGATTACCTCAACAAATTAACAGCTAGAATGCCAAAGGTCTGCAATGCTGTAATTGCTGCAAATGGAGGATTCTTTGACGAAAGCAAAGTTTGATGTAAAAAAAATCTTATTTCAAATACAAATCATTATTTCTAACCTTGTCAATGTCTTGACTCTATTTTCTATTCATTTCACAACATATGGTGGTGAATAAGTGTGACTTTTCATGGAAAACACAAAATTGTTTGGGTGATCCCAAACTTTTGAACGGTAGTGTATATATATAGTATATATATATATATATATATAGTATATATATAGTATATAGTATATAGTATATATATATATATATATATATATATATATATATATATATATATATATATATATATATATATATATATATATATATATGGAAAAAGACTAACAAGTATTTCCTCTTCCAGATATTCTACTGTTGGAGGCTTCCCATCTTTGTTGGGCTTCTCAACCATTGGATTTCGCACCACCTGAAAAAACAAATTGAACTGAGGTGAGTCAGTGCTTGGGATCAACTCCCAACACAGTGTGTGGATATATGGCGAGTATCGTAAAGGCGAGTGTGACATAAATCAATCCAAATGTTCTCCTGTACCATGATCATCCAGAAATTGGCCTCTGGCTCAAAGAAGAACTGCCTGTTCTTCTGTGTGTGAAGGGATTTAGCTGGCTTTGTTGGACAGAACGTTCTGAAACAGAGAATACGACAGTTTGAATACACACAGATCCAAATGCTGCAAAACAGAGGGAGGTTTGAGAATAAGGTATGGACTTAACACCAGCCAAACGCTGGCTGTGTCTATTCAACCAGACACTATGGTATGCAACCTCCCCCCCCCCTCTTTTTCTCCCAAATTGTATCTCGCCAATTACCACTCTTCCGAGCCGTCCCGGTTGCTGCTCCACCCCCTCTGCCAATCCAGGGAGGGCTGCAGACTACCACATGTCACCTCCGATACATGTGGAGTCACCAGCCACTTCTTTTCACCTGACAGTGAGGAGTTTCACCAGGGGGATGTAGCACATGGGAGGATCATGCTATTCCCCCAATTCCCCCTCCCCCCCGACAGGCGCCCAACCAACCTGAGGAGGCGCTAGTGCAGTGACCAGGACACATACCCACATCCAGCTCCCCATCTGCAGACATGGCCAATTGTGTCTGTAGGGATGCCCGAACAAGCTGGAGGTAACATGTGGATTCGAACCAGCGATCCCCATGTTGGTAGGCAACAGAATAGACCGCTACACTACCCGGACACCGCGTGGTAGCCACAGGTGGTTGAATTCAATTCTAAAAATCTAGCTGGCTGTAAAATAAAGGTGGGGGGTGAATTTGAGGTGCACCAGCCACTGTGGCAATAAGAAGAAGACATCACGTTCCTGATGGAATGTCATTTGAATAAATAACTCCGACACTGCGGTGCTCGGTTGATATTTCTGATATCAAATTAATTTCATGTAGAAGCAGTTGATTGCAGATTGACTGCAAAACAAAGAAAAAATACGAATTACAGTAATGTCAATTCCTCACAAACTAGTGCAGCTCCACAATTACACAACTTCAAGTCATGGACTTCTCATTCATGGCAACATGATGACATCAAATATTCCATCGTCATGAAAATAAACTCACAACTAGAGGTCTGCAAGCCCGTCGGGTCACAACATGCTGAGTCAATTTGAGCTGGGCCATTTTTATATATATATATATATATATATATATATATATATATCAGGCTCATTTAACTTCCTACAGTGGCTTGCAAAAGTATTCATACCCCTTGAACTTTTCCACATTTTGTCACGTTTCGACCACAAGCATAAATATATTTTATTAGAATTTTATGTGAAAGACCAACACAAAGTGGCACACAACTGTGAAGTACAAAGAAAATTATACATGATTTAAAAAAAAATTTACAAATAAAAGTGCGGTGTGCAAAAGTATTCAGCCCCCCTGAGTCAATACTTTGTGGAACTGCCTTTTGCTGCAATTACAGCTGCAAGTCTTTTGGGGTATGCCTCTACCAGCTTTGCACATCTAGAGACTGAAATTTTTGCCCATTCTTCTTTGCAAAACAGCTCAAGCTCAGTCAGATTAGATGGAGAGCGTTTGTGAACGGCCGTTTTCAGATCTTGCCACAGATTCTCAGTTGGATTTAGGTCTGGACTTTGACTGGGCCATTCTAACACATGAATATGTTTTGTTTTAAACCATTCCATTGTAGCCCTGGCTTTATGTTTAGGGTCGTTGTCCTGCTGGAAGGTGAACCTCCGCCCCAGTCTCAAGTCTTTTGCAGACTCCAACAGGTTTTCTTCCAAGATTGCCCTGTATTTGGCTCCATCCATCTTCCCATCAACTCTGACCATCTTCCCTGTCCCTGCTGAAGAGAAGCACCCCCAGAGCATGATGCTGCCTCCACCATGTTTGACAGTGGGGATGATGGTGTGTTCAGAGTGATGTGCAGTGCTAGTTTTCCGCCACACATAGCGTTTTGCTTTCAGGCCAAAAAGTTCGATTTTGGTCTCATCTGACCAGAGCACCTTCTTCCACATGTTTGCTGTGTCCCCCACATGGCTTCTGGCAAACTGCAAACGGGACTTCTTATGGTTTTCTTTTAACAATGGCTTTCTTCTTGCCACTCTTCCATTAAGGCCAGATTTGTGCAGTGCACGACCAATAGTTGTCCTGTGGACAGATTCCCCCACCTGAGCTGTGGATCTCTGCAGTTCGTCCAGAGTCACCATGGGCCTCTTGGCTGCATCTCTGATCAGTGCTCTCCTTGTTCGGCCTGTAAGTTTAGGTGGACGGCCGTGTCTTGGTAGGTTTGCAGTTGTGCCATACTCTTTCCATTTCCGGATGATGGATTGAACAGTGCTTCGTGAGATGTTCAAAGCTTGGGAAATCTTTGTATAGCCTAACCCTGCTTTAAACCTCTCCACAACGTTATCCCTGACCTGTCTGGTGTGTTCCTTGGACTTCATGATGCTGTTTGCTCCCCAATATTCTCTTAACAAACCTCTGAGGCCGTCACAGAACAGCTGTATTTGTCCTGAGATTAGATTACACACAGGTTGACTCTATTTAGTCATTAGGTCAACATTCAATCATTCAGCAATCATCAGGCAACTTCTGAAGGCAATTGGTTGCACTCAGAGAAAAGGGGGCTGAATACTTTTGCACACCGCACTTTTCAGTTTTTTATTTGTAATTTTTTTTTTAAATCATGTGTAATTTTCTTTGTACTTCACAGTTGTGTGCCACTTTGTGTTGGTCTTTCACATAAAATTCCAATGAAATATATTTATGTTTGTGGTCGTAACGTGACAAAATGTGGAAAAGTTCAAGGGGTATGAATACTTTTGCAAGCCACTGTATATATGTGCAGAGCACAAATAGGTGCCACCATATTAACTATTGTAATATTGATTATATTATAAATAGTATACATATACATGTACGTGTGCATTACACATGGCAACTGACCATGCCGTGTGTGTGCGTGTTCATCAGAGACAGTGCACGTCAGAGAGAGCTTAAAGTGATACTGGTGTTGGTCTCGGGTCAGGCTCAAGCTGAAAAATTGCAGACTTTATCAGGCTGGGGCTGGGCTAGGGCTTGAACATCACGGACCAGGGCTGGGGCAGGAGTTTTTGGCCCATGCAGGGCTCTACTCCCAAATGGTTCTGAAGCTATGACTACTACACATCTGGTTTCTCCCTGTTGTGAAAAGAATAGACCTACATAAAACATACATAACCTCTCTTGTGTACACCTGTCGTGCAGCATGAAGCAAGTTTTTGTCTTTAGTTCAGTCTTGTGGCAAGTATTCTACTCTGAGCAGTTCCTACCACATCTGTCCTAGTTTGATATCCAATTTCCATAAGCCAGTAGACAGATCCACCATCTTCCCAAGTAATACAAGATTAACATCAAACCAGTATTCAGCCTACACAATACAGAAGTAATGTCATGAGTGTGACATGATGGACAGATGACTGACTGGAATATTTAAGAGGGGTTAGGTGTAAATTTGAGTTCTGTATGATAATATGACTAATAAACATCAGATGGGGTTGCTGAGTGGTAGTGACTGAAAGAGTAAAAGACCCCCAGATTTCTGTATTCAGAAACACAGGAGCTGGACTGGTTAAGTAATTTTGTTGTTGTTTGACAACCTGATCCCCAAAAGACATGGCTCACGCACATAGCTTCAGCACATTGTACAGGGATCACAGCAAATGATGAGGGTGCTCAAAAATGGCTGATGCCTACAAACATGCTGTGTATCCGCCGTCTTTCTAATTGAATTTGTTTGACTTGTCTGTTTGGATTTGTAGTTGAAACTCTCATTGCTAAACGATCGGGGGAGCACTTGGGCAGATATTGCAAATAACACCTTCAACCGAGACAACCAAATGAAAAATCCACAAAAATGTTACTACTACTACTTTCGGCTGCTCCCGTTATGTAAGGCCTGAAAAATGGAGTTCATGGACATGGTCTCCTGCTGTCCATATAAATAGCCAACCAGCAACAAGCCATGCTGATAATGTTTGCCACATCTATTCCAGATGTCAGGGACGCCAGTAAGCTCTGCTGCTCACCCTGACCTATAACACGCTGGAGGAAGACAGGAGCAATATTTGGCTTTTCTTTTTTTTAAATGTTCAAGTACATAAGTCAGCTTTCTACCTGGTGAATTGTACAATGGCTTCGCAAAGGCCCACGTTCCGGATCTTCTCATTCTTCTCTACTTCACAGGGGTGGTAAAACAAGATCTTCTTCTCTTCCTACACAAGAAACATTTCAAGAATCCCATCAAAACACCCCCCCAGCAAAACCCCACTGCTTACTTTGGTAAATATTACCACAGAGACACATCATGTGTGCTGTGCCACTGCAGCACTTACTTTACACATAAGACCTCTGCTGTGTGTAGGAATGGAGCCTACCTCTCCTTCTCGGGGTCCAAATGTAGGGTTGTAAATGAAAAAGCTGAGAAGGGACGGCGTGTACTGTTTCTCTTGCATTCCTGCGGCCATTCTTGGACTGCAGCAGAAGGAAAGGACAACACACCGAGGGAACAACATGACCTTAAGGTCTTTATGCTTCCTTTCACACCAATTCATGGCTGATCCTGCATGATCAACATTAAACATGCCTTACCTGATCATCAGCATTAGTGTGAGTTGTGTCTGGACCGTCCTTGTTCCGAAGAGAGCTGGGTCAGCATGCCGTGCGCCTGCAGAGGGATACACACACCAAGAAGGCCGAAGCTGTTACACGTGGCGAGTCTGCAAGCGGCAGGCAGTAACAACAACAATGAAAGAGTTCCCCAGCCTTCATTTTCAGGGCTAGGCTTATTAAACCGAAGGACCCTCAGCATTACGCTTCAGTTCACTGCAGGCTGTTCAACGGTCTCGGCTGCTCCACAGCAACCGACCCAGAGTTTGGGAAACCCGACGCTGTGCACTGGGCCTTCATTTTGTATCGTATGTTTTGTCTTCTGACACGAAATCTAAACGTACGTATCTGGCAGACGCCTTCTCCAGCGTGACTTAACGGAGAGTCAAGCGGGGCCAGCTGGCACCGTGGAACATGCACCGCTAGCGGCACCACACTGGCTTGGTGCCGGCGTCCCGGTACGTACGGGACCACTGCTGATGAGCAGCGGTACCTGCGGGTTCCCGGTTCGCTGGTGCCGGCGTCCCGGTACGTACGGGACCACTGCTGATGAGCAGCGGTACCTGCGGGTTCCCGGTTCGCTGGTGCCGGCGTCCCGGTACGTACGGGACCACTGGTGATGAGCAGCGATACCTGCGGGTTCCCGGTTCGCTGGTGCCGGCGTCCCGGTACGTACGGGACCACTGGTGATGAGCAGCGATACCTGCGGGTTCCCGGTTCGCTGCGGAGGGCCGCGGGACACCAACAGCACGGGGGTGGGGTTGGGGGGATGATTGACGTGTGCTCCGCCTGTCCTCCCGCAGGGCTGCGGTGCTGAGCCTGTGTCGCTAGCTAGCTACGCTAACTGTTAGCCGCCGAACCCGGCGGCAAACAGTTAGCGCAGCTGGGATACTCACATTACACCGCACAGCCTCCACACACCAGGACGCCGGTGTTCATCTTTCGCGGGAGTTAAAGTGAACGAAACGTATTTTAATATCGAGGCAAACCTAAACAAATGAGAGAGAAGCCGCTCACACGCCACTTGGAGCTACTTCCTGCTTTTGACAGCGTTGCGTCACTCACCAAACGGTCCGACCGGATGCCGCTGTAGAAGGTTCCTGTTATCGAAGGTTCCTGCTGGCCGTTGTGATGGACAGGCAGGCGGGCAGGCGGGCAGGCAGACGGGCGGGCAGGTAGGTAGGCGGGCAGGCGGGCAGGCAGACGGGCGGGCAGGTAGGTAGGCGGGCAGGTAGGTAGGTGGGCAGGCGGGCAGGCGGGGTTGCACACAAGGCATGCCGGTCTCTTGGTGGGTAACGAGGCCTGTTTACACGCCCGTCAGAAAGAGGGAAGCTTGGTTTAGTGTGAGCAACACTTCGTAGGCCACTCTAAGAGGTGCAGTATTTCACAGGTATAACCCCGATCACTAATCCAGCTCCCCTTAGAAACGTCAAAGCTCCACATTTGACGTGGGATGTAAAAGTGCAAGGCAATCAACGTTACCTCGTTCCCACAGCCAAAAGATGAGCCTCTGTAATTTATAATCTCTACATTTACTGGCACCTACAGCTCCTACACACTGGCATGAGTCAGGTGCAGAAAACACATTTCACTGTAACCAAACTGCTGCACAATGGCTTTCTCTCTTTCTGTCTTTCTCTCTTTCGTCTTTAGCCAAATGATCTGGACCATCATGAACACGAGGCTGACCCTGGTGGCCCAAATGTCACTTGATGTATCTCCATCAGGCACTGTTCACTGGTGTCATCTTAGACTGCGTAGACGGTGCCAAAGGTGTGTTGATGTGCAGAAGACATTCACTACAAAGGCACGTTAGGAAGGGTCTTACTGGACACCTCCGAGTCTTTAAACCTCCTCAGGCCACTTTTCATTTACAATGTAAACAGAATATGACCGGTGTCCCATGGCACTGGAACAACATGCCTGACAAAACCAGGCTAGCAAACTCGGTGCTCTCCTTTATTACACTTTAAATAATTCATATGTATCCTCTTAACATGTGCCTTTGTTTGAAAGCAGAGTAGCTGGAAGGAATATCCCGAATATGAGGTGACCAAACAAACCCCACAAGGGAAGAGTTGCGAGGCGGGGCTTTCTTACTGTAAAGCATGGGGCTAACCACTAATCCACTATCACGGCTCTAATTAAAGGCTGCTCAGTGATTTTGCAGCCTAAGCTGCTGTACTTTTCAGCTGGAATGTATTGGTGGACCTGCAGGATGAGAGCGATGAGGCGTTTTTCAGCCATTTTCTCTTGATAGAAAAAAGAAAACAGAACGAATCAGCATAAGTTTCAACACATTTATTCATTCGATCCATTCATGGTTGCTGGTGTGGTGGTGTGCGTACAGAGAGGAAAACAGGGAGCAGTTATCATGACGGACCAATAATCCACAGGCAAACCAAAATTCTCTGAACAAGTAAATTGACTTTTAAAAGCAAAATGGTAGCCTGCTGAGGTCAGGTAGAAAATAATGTTTATCCCTGGGAATGAAGGCCAGAATGTGCAGTCTCCAGGGAGCAGGAGGAGGAAGAGGAGACCTGAAGGTTCTTCTGTTCATTCTGCCGGCGTCTCTTTCAGGACAGGACCATTTTTTGGAATTCTGCAACCAGAAATAAGTCAGATTAGTTCTGAAAACATCTGCTGAAGAAGGACAAATTTCAACCTCACAGTCCGCGGACGCATTAAGGGTCACTGACATTAAGTTACTGTGAGTCTGAGTCAGTAAACCAATTTGCAAGAAGAGGGAAAGAAATAAAGTGAATTATCCAAATCAGAATCAGAAACACTTTATTTGTTGTTTCATTTCATGCGCTTGTGCACACGAAATGAAACGAAACATGGTTTCCCCCAGCCCACAGCAGTGCAACACAAAGACAAAAACACACCCAAAAACTACAAGAACACATATAGCCAAACTAACACACATATCTAAACTGAAGAAGAAGAAAAATCACTGTCCAGGAGAAGGAACGCCAGCCAGGATGACTGTCAGAACTGCCGGTCTGCATGGGCTAGCACTTAGCTTAGCCTGCCCCCCTTTCGCGTCCTATCAGACCACCCTCGGTGTTTCCTCGTAGGGCACAGCTCCAGGCAGGGCCGTGGTCCCTGGGTCCACAGGACGCAGCAGACCAGGCTCTCCCAGCTGATCCAGCACCAGCTCTCCCAGCCACCAAACGAAGACACAAACTTAGATGCAGACGTGGACAAAGACCCTGCATGGACGGTGCTGGGTGAGGCTGCTGCAAATGTGAATTTGCAGCGCCGCCTTCCCACACCGGGAGCAGAACTCCTGGAGCCTGCCGTGTGAAGGCTGCAGCTGATTGGAGAATGGACTTCACTGCGGCCTAAACATGCCTAGAAGTCACGAGTTTGTAGCGGTAGGACCAAATGGCTTTCACAATAAGCCCAAAAGTTCGTTTTGGAGGAAATTGTGTCAAAGGCCATTCCAAAAAAGGTGGAAAGAAAGAAATGATTCAGCCTCTCTCTCTCTTTCTCCCCCCTCCTTTTTTCCTCTTTTCTCAGGTTACCCGTCACCATCTATCATCCTTCCTATTTCTGTCTGGCTGACATGCAGCCATTTCTCTCCATCTGTCCACCAGTCTGAATGCAGGACACGTCACGGGTCATGAGGGAATACACACTTTCTCAATCCAGTCACATCTCAGGATTTCAAATCACAATGGAGAATTTTGATCTGCAGTAAGAATTTCAAATCGAAATTATTCTGATTCTTTTTGCAGAGTGAAAAAAGGAGAATATTCAGACACAAATTGTAAAGCCATAACAAAAAAACTTGTAATTTATGACTTCATTTGAAATGTATTGGAATATAATGTAGTAACCATTCCATCGTGTTTGTCTGGTAGACCAACACTTTCTGGTTTCTCTTCAAAATGAAAGTTACACCAAAAAAAACAAAAAAAAACGAGACCAGCTTCACCAAATGATAAGACAATTACGATAATTGGACACCTCGTTAAGCCACTGCGTTGTTTATAAGGGTGGGGACACCTGCAGTCAAGTGAGACTGAAGAGGTCTCTTAGGTTTCTCTCTCAGTACACGTTGTGTCCAGATGAACTGATTCACACATTCAGCACATTGATGCTGTGCTAAAACCTCATCCATCCTGCACACAGACTTTCTGTCCCACTGACAGGTTGACAGTCGTTTTATTTAGAAGTTGGACAACAGTAGCTGCTAAAGGTGGGACCATGGCACTGTTTTCCAAGTCCCAAACTTTGAGTTTGAAATCCTAAACCAGTCATTATGTGCTTTTCATCAGATCTAATACCATGTCACCATTTTGATAACAGAGTTCGTTAATATGCCAATTCACACAACTCATGGATGCCTTTTAAAGTAAGCGGTTAAGATAATGGATGGATGGATGGATGGATGGATGGATGGATGGATGGGTGGGTGGGTGGATGGATGGATGGATGGAGGGATGGACGGATGGGTGGATGGGTGGATGGACGGATGGATGGATGGACGGTATTTATTACAGACTGATTTAAAGTGGATCTGTAATGATGGAAATGAAGCGTTGATTTGCTTCACACTTTTTAAAAGCATTCTCTCTTTGGCCTTGGAGAAGGTTTCAAGTCTTTCTAGTCAAAAGGCTCAAAGTCAAAGTCACGAGTCCATCCATCCATCCATCCATCCATCATCCAAACTGCTTACCCTGCTCTCAGGGTCGCGGGGATGATGGAGCCTATCCCAGCAGTCACGAATCACCGGTGTTAAAGTCCAAATCCAGTTTTAAGTCTTTTTCAAGTCAAGTCTGAAGTCATCGAATTTGTGACTTGAGTCTGACTCGAGTCCAAGTCAGGTGACTGGAGTTTATTGTTGACTTATGATCGGCCATTGAGGACGTCCATCCTCTAGTTTGGTCACAGAAAAACATGATACATATGATATACGATATATGACATTACATGACATGATATGACAAGATATGACATGATGTGATACCATATGATGTGATATATGATGTGATGTGATATGATATATGATGATAGACGATGTGATATATGATGTGATGTGATATGATATATGATATGATGTGATATGATATATGATGATAGATGATGTGATATATGATATATGATGTGATATATGATATATGATGTGATATATGATATGATGTGATATGATATATGATATGAGATATGATGTGATGTGATATGATATATGATGATATATGATGTGATATGATATGTGATATGAGATATGATGTGATGTGATATGATATATGATATGATATAATATGATATATGATGTGATACCTTATGATGTGATATATGATGTGATGTCATATGATATATGATATGATAGATGATGTGATATGTGATATAATATATGATGTGATATATGATATGATGTGATATGATATATGATATGAGATATGATGTGATGTGATATGATATATGATATGATATGACATGATATAATATGATATATGATGTGATACCTTATGATGTGATATATGATGTGATGTCATTTGATATATGATATGATAGATGATTTGATATGTGATATGATATATGATGTGATGTGATGTGACATATGATATAATATATGATGTGATATATCATGTAATCCAAAGGGGTTGAATCAATGGATAACCATGACCTGGATGAATGAGAACATTCACAGACATATGATGTAATGTGATGTGATGTGATTCACCAATGTCCCTCATTTGTGCTGGTTTGATATTTTCCAATCAAACAATTGTGACTTTTTTTTTGTCCCTCTTTTTCTGCCCAATTGTACTTGGCCAATTGCCCCACTCTTCTGAACCGTCCCGGTCGCTGCTCCAGCCCCTCTGCTGATCCGGGGAGGGCTGCAGACTACCACATGTCTCCTCCCATACATGTGGAGTCACCAGCCGCTTCCTTTCACCTGACAGTGAGGAGTTTCACCAGGGGGACGTAGCACGTGGGAGGATCACGCTATTCCCCCCAGTTCCCCCTCCTCCCCCCGAACAGGCGCCCTGACCAACCAGAGGAGGCGCTAGTGCAGCAACCAGGACACATACCCACATTCGGCTTCCCACCCGCAGACGCGACCAGTTGTGTCTGTAGGGACGCTCGACCAGGCCAGAGGTAACATGGGGACTCGAACCGTTGATCCCCGTGTTGGTAGGCAACAGAATAGACCACCACGCCATCCGGATGCCCTCACAACTGTGACTTTTAAACCAGAAAACAGGATTACGTCTCCTGAAAAGCATCGTGCTGCAGTATTTCTGTTCTCCTCCTGCTTTCGATCATCCGTTGGGGAAACCATATGAATGAAGATGGCTGAACTTTACACCAGGACATTGGATTAACGAAGATGAAATGACATTTCATCATGTTTAAGAGAGATGGATTATCATTTAAGGACTGTTCTGATGCTGCTGACATAGAAATCTGGAACCAAACACATCCCCAGCCAGGGTATGGCATTAAAAGCCATACATCTGTTTTTCTAAAGGCCAGATTATACATGTAGAGGAGCATAATCCTCTGCAAGAGAATAATGCACAATCCATGTCAACGAGGCAGGGGGAGTCTCGTTTTGGAGAGGACTGTGATGTATTTAACTGTGTGTGCATCCCACAACCTGTTCAGACTCCCTGGAGTTCCATTAAACACCGCTGGGTTTGTGTTCAGTCCCTCAAAACAAAACCGTCTCTCATGAGATGCCATCCAGCCACTACACGCATGGCTGCTCTTTCCCTTTGCGTCCTGACATGGGAAACCGACTGACTTTAGGACACTGACTGACCGTCTGCTCCGATGCGGCCGTCGCTGTTGTCATCAGCAGCCAAGACGAAGCTCTTGGTCTCAGCGTCAGTCAGCGTCCGGGCACTGGGGACGAACTGCTGCAGGAAGAACCTGAGAGAAGAACACAAGAACCTGAGAGAAGAAGACAAGAACCCGAGAGAGGAACACATCATGATGGAATGATGTGATGTGAACACATAATCCCTCCTGCATATGCACAGACATAGAAACACACACACACACACACACACACACACACACACACACACACACACACACACACACAGACAGACACACACAAATACGGACAGACACACAGACAGACACGAAGACACACACACACACAGACACACACACACACACACACAGACAGACAGACACACAGACAGACAGACACAGACACCCACAGACACACAGGCAAACACACACAGACACACATGCACACACACAGGCAGACAGATAGGCAGAGAGACAGACAGACAGACAAACACACACACACACACACACACGCACACACACACACACACAGGCCACTCATCTTTGCAAGACATTAAGAGACTGGTCTGCATAAAGGCGGCAGACTGAAGTCCCTGAAGTCCAGTACAAAGCAGCATTTCTATTGTAGGTAAGCAGAGCGGCAGGTTGCTGCTGTCTTGTCTTTAGTTACCATGACAACTCTGTTTGTGTGTGTGTGTGTGTGTGTGTGTGTGTGTGTGTGTGTGTGTGTGTGTATAAACCGACACTGACTTGAGTTCGGCCTCCTCGATGTAGCCGCTGTTGTCTTCATCCAGGATCTGGAAGACGTCTCGCACCTCTTTGGCCGATTTAGAGGACAGACCGCACAGCTGGAAAAACTTCTTACAGCTGAACGAGTCTGGAGCTGCAACACACACACACACACACACACAGTGAGAGTGAGAGTGAGAGTGAGGTTGCCAGGTCGGGGGAGGACATGCAGATTAAAACAGCGTTTGGCTGCCGTCCAGATGGGAGCTTGTTCCCCTCTCAGGTTTTCGTGCGGACCAAAACATGTTTGATTAAAATCCTTCAAACCCAGATGCACCATGTGGGTGCACGATCCAGATGCACCATGTGGGTGCACGACAGGAGAACGTTCAGCATCTGTTTTATCGTCGACAGATAAGTGAAAGTAACCCAGAGAGGTGATGGAAGTGGTTGTGGGACCCAGTTTAAGATGGGGACGTGTAAAAGCCCATCAGACTGAAGCGAGGAAGACTAAAGGAGTCCTAAGATTCTCCCCGAGCATCCGGTGAGCAAGGCCCAACGTCCTGCCACCGCCAAGGCGGCGCTCCAACGTAACGCAAGCGCACAAGTTCTGACTCAACCTTGTGCCATCTTTTCCTGTTGTGTAACGCAACTGCTTTACGTGTAAACTTTAAAAACCGCTAGAACGACCAGGGCGGTCATTTTGACCGTTTTGAATTTTCCAAGTTTAATGAATATGTGGTGGTGGGGGGGGGAGATACAGACCTGCTGTGCATTAACATGAGTTTTGGATCGATTGCACAAAAAAAAGTTATGATAAGATCTACCTAAAAACGACCATGAGCGGTCAAAATGACCGCGCGTCATTTGCGCACGTCACTATTTATGACGCGCGTTGTTCGCGTCACTTCCTTCGCAGCGGTCGGCTCCAACGTCCTTAAACTACACGTCACTGCTGCGAGGAGGCTGGCGCGCCCCCGAGCTTTGTAACGTGCTCGCCGCCGCGCCATCGCTGCCAACGGACTCCGCAAAACAGCCAAAACTGCTACCGTACGTGATACGAGGCCGCTTCCTCACGTCACCTCCCCAGCCATCTATAACGGACGGCAGAGGCGCTCTTACCCCACCCTGTCTGAGCTCCGTCAGGTGGCGCTCCCGCGTCGGTGGCCGTTTGGCTGGCTAGCTCTTCGCGGACGGATGAGACGGTTAGCGTACCGTTACCACGGAAACGCCGGTTCCGGTTCAACGACAGGACGCGCCAGAAGACGCGCCCATAATTCGCGCAAGGTATCATGGGGGCTAGGGACGAGACGGCTAGGCCTTGTTACGTTTGTTAGCTTAGCGATGCGTTTTCCGTTGTTTTCCCCGGTATCCTTCCCGACACGTCCGGGTACACACGCACCATGACTACCGCCGAGGCGTCGCGGTATTCACAGGCGGTGGACAGCGGCCATTTTACACGGTTTGAAAAGTAATATTGTGTAAACTACTAATAAGCCACGTTAGCCCCAAGCTAGCGGGTCTAACCCTTTAGCCGAGCGGTTAGTGACGTCGCCGTGTGGTGCAGTACACTCCGTATCGAATCCCGCACCGGGCAAGAAAATAACCGGTTACAATTGTAACGATCCCAGGTGTGTAGAGTCGCTAGCCCGCTGGCTAACGGGTCGGACCCTCTAGTCCAATGTTTCTCAACCGGGGGTCCGCGGACCCCTAGTGGTCCGTGGTGTAATTGCAAGGGGTCCGTGAAAATAAAATATATTTAAAAAAAAGATCCTATGACATTTATAGAAATAGGATTATTTTACTCAAATGTGACTGAGACCTTTATCTACCTAAACTATAAAGGGTAACAGGACTTTTTTCTCTAATTACATCTGTTTCACAAGTGTAATTTATTGTATTTTAATAAGAGATCTCGCTCCCGTTTGCATTGTTAAAAGTTACTGCATAAAAATTCTGTTGTTACATATATCTGAAAGTTACTGAATACATATTCTGTTTTGTTACATATATCTGAAAGTTACTGAATACATATTCTGTTTTGTTACATATATCTGAAAGTTACTGCATAAGAATTCTGTTTTGTTACATATATCTGAAAGTTACTGAATACATATTCTGTTTTGTTACATATATCTGAAAGTTACTGAATACATATTCTGTTTTGTTACATATATCTGAAAGTTACTGCATAAGAATTCTGTTTTGTTAACTATATCTAAGTTACAAGTGAAAGCTCTTATTTTTGCCCCAAAGAGTGAATAAATGCTATAATGCAATTTAAAATGCAGTTTCTACTGTTTCTATCAAATTACAACCCCCCTCCCCCAAGATCAGGTGGAGGGGTCCTCAGGGTAGATCAAAAACACGCAGGGGGTCCAGGACCCCAAAAAGGCTGAGAACCACTGGTCTAGTCGACTGGTTAACGCCTCCCGGATTCGCTACGGTATTAAAGCTGTTAAAATGTTACTTTTGGTGTCAGTCGTTTGCTAACAGACATACTAACATATCTCAATTGGGTATTTATAGAGTTAAAAAACCGGCGGTCATTTTGACGGGCCGGTGGTCATCTGAGGTAGGAGTGAAACCGGTCGCGAAATGGGGAGCGTCTCGAACCGAGAAGACCGTACCGAACCATTCGGAATTCGATCCAGTATCGTCCCACCCCTATGAAAACGGACTGAAATGAAGTAAATTTACCAAATTATAGCAGATTAGAATGAAAGTACATGGGGCCACGTTTGCAGGAGGCGCTAAGACCAAACCGGATATGACGTAGGTACATGCTGATCCAAATGGGTGTGGATGGACGTGTACGTGGTTGGTTTTAAATTATGAATTTTTTTCCCTACAAATGTCCCGTGAACTCTTTGAACGTCCTGCAGGTAGAATGAAAAATGCTTTTATCTCTCATTCATTCTTCATCGTGAGTTGCAGCCTGCAGGAGCTGTGCATGCTAACTTTCACTTCTTCCCTCTCTTCTTCTTCCCTCGCTCCTTTTCTCTGTACTTCTCAGTTCTGGGAGGTTCAGTTTACCTTGACAGTCCTTGACGGCGTTTTCAATGGCCTCAGCCGACAGGATGGAGGTCAGCGACATTTTAATCCTTCAACAGAAGAAGAGCAGGATGAATTATTCACTCTCACTCTCTCTCTCTCTGTCTCTGTCTCACTCTCTCTCTCTCTCTCTGTCTCTGTCTCACTCTCTCTCTCTCTAGAAGTCTCAGCCACATCATGCTGAGGTTCATAGTTTCACCTCTGTCATCTAATTTGCACTGACCTTTGTTTTGCACATCAGAATCATGTTTATTGGCCATGTAGGTTTGCACACACGTGGACGTGACTCTGGTGTCGTGGCTCTCTCAGTGTACTTAACATAGAATAACAACACTACAACACAACAACCTTCACATATACACACAAGGACTGACTTATAAGGTGAAATAAGAGGTGATAAGGTGCAGTGGTGCAGAGAATATATCAGATTTAAGTTATTGGTGAATGCATCCAAACCAGTTATTTAATCTGTCCAGGTTAATCACAGTATCTCGAGCCTGTCAAAAACATTATGCACATCACAGAAATAAAATTGCAAAGAAAACAGTGTAAATATGCAGTGCAAACGGATCCTGATCTTCAACTAAACAAACAAATCAAAAAAAAGTTTTTTTCGCTCAAACGCCAATGTCTAAAACCTGCTGACTGAAACTTTATTGTCCAGTCTGACTGCAAACTGTCTTGTTCTGGTGAATCTGACGAGGTTAAAATCAGATAATCCCAGATTGGTGGTTGGATTGGGATTATGGAGCTGCACAATAAAATGATTGTGCTGCTCCATAATCCCAATCCACGTCTCGACCCGCAGGGTTTTATACTTTACATCAGATCCACTATTTAAACATCGCCCCCGATAACATGCAAACTCTTTAAAGTGGACCCGGGGTTCAGATTTCCATCAGAACATCACACAACCCCTCCACACCTGCTGCTACTCACCGCCGGTCGGTCCTGGTCCACACAGGAAACTGAGGAGGGTCTAATAAGGCTTTACGGTGACTGACTGGCCGACTGTCCACACTCTCTTTTATAAACCAGTCTGTCCAGTAGATGAGCTGACGGGCTGATTCTTCAGTTACCTGTCCTGCTATCAGATTCTCCCAGCGACGCTTCTCACGTTCCTCACCTGTCCAATCAACCTTCACTACTTATATCTGCTGCCACCGCACCGCCTCAGTCTCTCCCTCCCTCTCTGTCTCTCTCTCTCCCCCTCTCTCTTTCCATCTCTCCCCCCTCTCACTCCCCCTTGCTCTCCCTCTCTCTCTCCCCTTCTCCCTCTTTGTCTCTCCCTCTCTCTCCCCCTTTCCCTCTCTGTCTCTCCCCCTCTCTCCCCTCCCCCCTCTCTCTCCCTCTCTGTCTCTCTCTCTCCCCCTCGCTCTCCCTCTCTTTCCCTCTGTCGTTCCCTCTCTCTCCCCTCTCAATCTCTCTCTCCCGCTCTCTCCCTCACCCTCTCGCTCTCCCTCTCTCTTTCTCCCCCCTCTCTCTCTGTCTCTGTCTTTCTGTCTCTCTCACCCTCTCTTTCTGTCTCTTTCTCCCTCCCTCTTTCTGTCTCTTTCTCCCTCCCCCCCTCTCTCTCCTGCTCTGTCTCTTGCTCTGTCTCTCGCCCTCTCGCTCTCCCTCTCTTCCTCCCTCTCTCTCTTGCTCTCTCTTCACTATCCCCTGCCCCTCCCATCACACTAACATAAATGATGTGCTTTCTCATTTGTCCATTATTTTTCTTTTTTCTATCTATCTATCTATCTATCTATCTATCTATCTATCTATCTATCTATCTATCTATCTATCTATCTATCTATCTATCTATCTATCTATCTATCTATCTATCTATCTATCTAGCCATCTATCTAGCCATCCATCTATCTATCTATCTATCTATCTATCTATCTATCTATCTATCTATCTATCTATCTATCTATCTATCTATCTATCTATCTATCTATCTATCTATCTATCTATCTATCTATCTATCTATCTATCTATCTATCTATCTATCTATCTATCTATCTATCTATCCAACAAAGGAGGTTTTAAGGCTTTTGGATTCATCGTTTAATTTTGGATGTGATCAGTTTAATGACTGATGGATGAAATATTGTGCTGACTGTTATTCACCTGCACATCTGTGTAAGAAGTGTGATGGATGATGAATGAAGGATGATGACTGGTGACTGATGAATGCAGAATGCATCTTTAACAAAACTTCATTTAACATGTCGACCAGACGTTCACATCACACACTTTGGACTTCTGATTGTAAAACCAAAAGCAAACAAGATAATTCTCCTGCAAACACAGTTTAATTTAATATTTCCTCAGTGGAGCGAGGCTTCACAGTCAGCCATAAGAACCCCCCCACACACACACACACACACACAGGAAGCGGGGTTAGCAGATCACCATGACAGGACTCATAAAGTAGGATGAGTCTCTGCAGAATGTGTTCATTATTATCACACCTGCAGAGGAAGATGAACACTGCTCTAACGAGAAACCAGGGAATGAAACTCATTATCTCAGCATCCCATCTAACCTCCCCTGTACCACCTTAACATCTCCACATCCCATCTAACCTCCCCTATACCACCTTAACATCTCCACATCCCATCTAACCTCCCCTGTACCACCTTAACATCTCCACATCTCATCTAACCTCCCCTATACCACCTTAACATCTCCACATCCCATCTAACCTCCCCTGTACCACCTTAACATCTCCACATCCCCACTAACCTCCCCTATACCACCTTAACATCTTGTCTAACCTCCCCTGTACCACCTTAACATCTCGTCTAACCTCCCCTGTACCACCTTAACATCTCCATATCCCCACTAACCTCCCCTGTACCACCTTAACATCCCCATATCCCCACTAACCTCCCCTGTACCACCTTAACATCTCCACATCCCATCTAACCTCCCCTATACCACCTTAACATCTCCATATCCCCACTAATCTCCCCTGTACCACCTTAACATCTCGTCTAACCTCCCCTGTACCACCTTAACATCTCCATATCCCCACTAACCTACCCTGTACCACCTTAACATCCCCATATCCCCACTAACCTCCCCTGTACTACCTCACAGGTCACTTATCTATTTATTTACCAAACAGGAACACTATTTTACATGTGTATATTATTGTTTTATTTATGTTTTATTCTTTACTTTGTATATGTCCAGTAGTTAAAACATCTTTCTATCTATATATCTATCTGTCTGTCTGCCTGTCTGTCTGCCTGCTTGTCTGTCTGCCTGCCTGTCTGCCTGTCCGTCTGCCTGCCTGTCTGTCTGTCTGTATGCCTGCTTGCCTATCTGTCTATCTATCTATGTATCTACGTATATATCGATACTTAGCACAGAAAGTCAGGAGATGTGTGTTTGGTGGGTTATGTCTTTGTTGTAACAATGCTTCTCGGCAGTGAATCTTATAGCGGTGGAAAGCCTGTTTACTTGCCTTTTAAATGGCGCCACATGTGTAAGGAACAGCATTGTGGGATGAGCAGCAGAGCTGAGTATGTGGGTTGTGCCCATGAAACATTTGCCAAATCTTCTCTGCCAATGCCAAGCAGCTTATTTTGCTGCTGCTATTGACTCTTGTGTTGAGCTCCTGGTACCCCAGGTGCTGACCATCAGCTGCCTCATAGAAGATTTACTGCCAAGAAGCCTCGTTACCACAAAGACATCATCTACCACACACACACACACACTTCCTTACTTTCTGTGCTAAGTTTTTGTATTTTGGTAGAATAGACTGGTTTGTACATTAAAGTTGAGGTGATATGAAACTCATATGAGAAAAATTAATCATGATAGATATAAATTATATGAGAAACAATCATATGAGAAATATAAATATACGAGAAATATAAATCACATGAGAAACATATCATATGAGAAATATAACCAATCAATCAATTTGCATTTAATATAGCACTTTTATATAAATATATGAGACGTATAAATGATATGATAAATATAAATTATATGAGAAACATTAATCATATGAGAAACATAAATCATGGGAAACATAAATCATGATAAATATAAATGATATGAAAAACATTAATTATATGAGAACTGCAACTATATGAGAAACATAAATCATATAAAGATAAATCATATGAGAGACAATCATGAGTAACATTAATCATGAGAAATATAAATCATATGAGAAATGTAATCCACATGAGAAACATTAATTATATGAGAAATATAAATCACATGAGAAATATAACTCATATGAGAAATTTAAATCATGAAAAACACAACTCATGAGAAACAAATCATGAGAAATATAAATCACATGAGAAACATTAATCACATGATAAATATAAATCACATGATAAATATAAATCGTGAGGAATATAAATCATGGGAAACAATCATGAGATATAAATCATGAGAAATATAAATCACATGAGAAACATTAATCATATGAGAAATATAAATCACATGAGAAACATTAATCATATGAGAAATATAAATCCACATGTCCAGAGGTTCCACTCGGTGTGTCCTGCTGTTGGACTTGTATGTGAAGTGTGTGACAAATAAACCGTGGAATGAATCCTTGAGTCTTGAAATGTCTGCAGTGTTTTATGAGACAATAACTTTCCTGCTCTAATCTATCTGTTAATGATAAGTGTCGTATGGAAACTGCACCATTTATCAAACAGCAAACTTCATTTTATAGCAATCCAAAAAATAGATCTTTACGATTTTGGACATTTTCTGGATGAAGTCTCATGCTGACGATTAAAATAGCCTCTGTGCAAAGGTCATCCTCCCAGTCAGTTTGTAGACCCGTCTCTGCACAAACACCAGCGGGCGTCATGATGTGGATGAAGGAAGGCTCGCATGCTGTTTAACGTTTGAAACAAATCAAGTCAGTGGGTTATTGGTGTGTCGCCCACTTGCGATGTCATCTGTATCTGTACCAATACGATCAATAAGTGAAAACATCTGTTCCCCAAAGCTGGATGCAGTGCACTGGGAACTCTTGATTGGTTGAAACTTGTTGCTACTGACAAACGAGATGAGACTTGTCTTATTGAAAAAGAACCTTTACTGTTTTCTCATCGTCCGTTCGTTCCCCATCAAAGTACATCACAACTCGCAGAGTAAAACGCAACAGGAGAGAGACACGAGTCAGCCGTGCTTAACACTCAGTCAGGTACATTCATCATCAACAGAGACAGAGAGAGAGACAGACAGAGAGAGAGAGACAGACAGACAGAGAGAGAGAGAGAGAGAGAGCGGGTGGTTTTCAGCCAGATAAAATATCATATATAAAAGTGGTGTGAAGAGCTGAAGAGAGAAAGAGAGGGAGAGAGGAGGGAAGAGGAGAAGAACAGGAAGAGCAGGGGTTCGTCTCGGCTCTATTGTTCCCCCAGTGTGGACAAGCAAGATGTTGGTCAGTGAGAAGATTTATCCCTTGATCATGGCAGCGAACTCTGGAAGAGAGAGAGAGAGAGAGAGAGAGAGAGGTATGATTTCAAACATCAAGAAAAACATGAATTAAATAAATATAGATTATTAAATAGATAAATCAGGATTACGTGCCAGTCACATATTAAAGATACTGCTACTACTACTACTACTACTGCTACTACTACTACTACTACTACTACTACTACTGCTACTTTCGGCTGCTCCTTTTAGGGGTCGCCACATCCATTTCCATTCCATTTCTTCCTGTCCTCTGCATCTTCCTCTGTCACACCAGCCACCCGCATGTCCTCCCTCACCACATCCATAAACCTCCTCTTTGGCCTTCCTCTTCTCCTCTTCCCTGGCAGCTCCATATTCAGCATCCTTCTCCCAGTATACCCAGCATCTCTCCTCCACACATGTCCACACCATCTCAATCTTGTCTCTCTTGCTTTGTCTCCAAACCATCCAACCTGAGCTGTCCCTCTAATATACTCCTTCCTAATCCTGTCCTTCTTCATCACTCCCAGTGAAAATCTTATCATCTTCATCTCTGCCACCTCCAGCTCCTCCTCCTGTCTTTTCATCAGCACCACTGTCTCCAAACTATATAACATAGCTGGTCTCACTACCATCCTGTAAACCTTCCCTTTAACTCTTGCTGGTACCCTTCTGTCGCACATCACTCCTGACACTTTTCTCCACCCACTCCACCCTGCCTGCACTCTCTTCTTCACCTCTCTTCCACACCCCGTTACTTTAACAGTTGACTCCAAGTATCTAAACTCATATGCCTTCATCACCGCTACTCCTTGCATCCTCACCATTCCACTGTCCTCCCTCTCATTCATACATAGGTATTCTGTCTTGCTCCTACTGACTTTCATTCCTCTTCTCTCCAGTGCATACCTCCACCTCTCCAGGCTCTCCTCCACCTGCACCCTACTCTCACTACGGATCACAATGTCATCCGCAAACATCATAGACTCCTTCCTGATCTCGTCCGTCAACCTGTCCATCACCATTGCAAACAAGAAAGGTTTCAGAGCCCTTTCTTGTTAAAGATACAAATCTCAAAATCTAGTCTGCGGTGGTGTAGCGGTCTAAGCATCAGCTTTGTGTTGATGCAGTGTCCCACTGGGGACCGGGGTTCGCGCCTCGGTCTCGTCAGATCCGACTATGGCAGAACTCGATGAAACAGCAGTAATTGGCAGCGCTGTCTTCGGGAGGGGGGCGGAGTCGGCTTGTGTGCCTCACATGAATGTGTCTGTGTGTGTAGGAAAGAGCAGTGGTTGGGCCTGGCGTCGCCTTGTCACGGAAGTGGCGAGGCGTCTCCTTCGAGACTGCCGGCCGGAGAGATGCAGCTGGCGAACGCATGCAGTACGAGGGTGGGTGTTTGAACTAAAATAGGGAGCGATTGGCCACTAAATTGGGAGAAAATCAGGAAAAAAAATCTCAAAATCTATAGAAAGAGTCAAGAACTCAGTCAAGTGTGTCCTGGTCCCCAGAGAAACATTATACCACTGTTATACTGAAACAAGAAAAAATAATCATAAAAACAACAGTCAGTTTTTCCTCACCATCAACTCCGATCTTGCCGTCACCGTCAGAGTCTCCGGCCTTCATCAAGGTTTTGGTCTCAGCATCAGTCAGAGCTCTGGCACCAGCAGAGAAGTTCTGCAGGAAGAGCCTGGAGGAGCAGACCAGGAAAAACAAGACAAGTCCATATCTTAACCTCCCCTGAAAGGTCCTGTCTACATCACAATATATTCTAACACCCACTGAACAGTTCATTTTACATCACTAACGGAGTGAACATGCAGATGAGGGACCTTTAGCGGCATTTCCCTGGCCTGTCTTCAGCCTCATTAAGCCATTCTGTTCATATTGTTTACAATCCTCATATTGTTCATATCATATCATGGATTATGTGAGTCACTGTGCTCTCATCTGGTGTTTTTATTGTTTCTAGTGTTATTTCATTATGTTACATGTGTCTGTTTATGGGTGTTTGTATACATCCCTGTCTGAAAACCAAATTTCCCTTTGTAGGACAGTAAAGTTTGGATTGAACTGAGCTGAACTGAAGTGAACTGAACATACTTCAGCTCTTCCTCCTCAATGTAGCCACTCTTGTCCTGGTCAATGATGTGGAAGGCCTTCTTGACCTCGTCGGCAGACTTGGAGGCCAGGCCGACCTGAGCAAAGAACTCCTTGTACTTGAAGGAGTCGGCAGCTGTAATACAAAGAGAGAACAAAAACTCTTAATTAATCTCTCGGCATCGATAAAGTCCCACACTGAGAACGAAGCCTTCCCAAGTCTGAGCAAGACTTTAACTTACAAAACGTCCTCCTTGTTCCAACCCTGGACTAGCTGGTTTGACAGATATGCACAGATGCTTTTGATAGACTATAAATCAGTGGTTCCCAAACTTTTACACTTATCTAAGTGTAAAAGAAATATTAGCTCTGCTCTGATCTTTTTTCTGCTTCTCATCACTCATTCCTCCCTTTAATTCCCCAGCACTCCTCTAGGGGGCAAAACACACACTGTATTAGTAATGACAGCAGCAAGGTGAGAAAGTTTTGTGACGTGTCTCCGTCTAACCTGAGTATCTAATTCTGCAAAGACCGCTTAAACATAATCACATGCTAACGAGTCAAAATACAAGCTGGGGAGAAGCTGACTGAACATTCTTTATGATCCACATGAACTATCCAAGTCCAGTTCATGTGGATGCTAATTTAGCTACACTGGCTAACTACCTGTGCAGTGCACACAAAGTTTTATCATTATAATTATGATTATTGTGCAGTATAATTGTCTATGGTTTGTTTACCTTTGCAAGCAGCAAGGGCTGCAGTGATGTCAGCATCCTTCAGAACTCCGGAGAATGCCATTTCTACTACAGGAGGAGAACAGAGGACAAGAGTCAGACCAGCATCAATGACGATGAAATGCTGCTGTCTTTCATTATGTGTGGTGTCTTTATCAAAGTCGCTGATGTATTCTCACAAAACACAATTATCAGCTGGAAAATGACAATTCTATCGGTCTAACACTGAAAGTCTTGCACAGTCTCCATCTGTCATCATTCCTCTGTGTTCAAAGAAAAAGGTAGTCCACTTTTCCAAACCCAAGACCTCCAAGGCAAAAGATTCATTATCCTTTGCAGTTGTTTTGGAGGATTTTGGTAGTGATATTCTTTTAATTTGGTTTTAGTCCAAAGTCAGACTGGGTTGAAGCTGGTTCTTCTCCGTTTTCCATTCCTGTGCAAAGGGCCCCGAGTCGAGTCGTGTTGTCATCTGCAAAAGGGTTTCGTTCTTCACAGAAACTCACCTCAGGTTTGAGTCTGAGACCTTTTATTGGATTAGCTGAGATGAAATCTGGTCACTGCAGTGAAATCCCTGCCGGCCTCTGTCTTTATATACTCACCTTCCGTGGGCCGAAATACGAGGCACATGAAATAGACACCGCATGCAAAGCATCGGCTAGAAAAATGTGTCCAGTAGTCAGAGCTGTTCTATTTATACGTACATAAATGAAGAGTGTAGGGCAATGTAAAAGAGCTTTAAAGTACATCGAGCTAATAATATATGCTGCTGATTTGAGGGAAACTGACTGTCTGGCCCTGCAGCGTAGGAATCTCTGCACAGCGCCACGGAATGGACAGTAAGGGGAACTTCTTGTTCTGTATTCTGATCAACACAGCTGACTTTCTTGCCTGATATCAGACACAATTGGCAACTCGTTCCACTCCATTTTCATCCTCAATCTAACTTTGCCTCCGCTCTGGGGGAGGGGATTCGATCCTCCCTAACCAATTACTAGAGACCAGCGTATCCGCCTGAATCTAACGTCATCTTAAAGCGACACTGATGGTAACCATGCCAACACACCGGTTTTGCCTGGGTTTTACGAGTGGAGCCGAGCGAAGTAAAAACAAACTGCGATGTTTGTAGTTTGTAGAACGTACCTGACTAGCTGGACAATGGCGTTAGTCCCGCCCATGGCGTGGATTGGATGGGCGTTAGTCCCGCCCATGGCGTGGATTGGATGAGCGTTAGTCCCCGGCCATGGCGTGGATTGGATGAGCGTTAGTCCCCGGCCATGGCGCTCATTGGATAATTGCTTTTTCAACCGAGAAATGGTTGTTTCGTGTGGCGATGCCGGACGGAAAGAATCAGGCAAGTCGTGGAATGGGCGGATTCAGCGGTCTGGACCCAGACCACAGACTTTCAGACGCAAAATATACAAACAATACGAATGGACAGAACTTTGAAATCGACCCGGAATGTGGGGAACCAACATCCGTGTCTACCCTCAGTTATATTAAACGTGATTTGACTGTACTGCCTATTTACTACAGTACTGCCGGTGTACTTGCGTAGTGAAGTACAGTGAAGTACGATGAGTTATTGTGAAAGACAGTGAAGTACTGTGAGTTACAGCGAACAATGAAATGCCGTGAAGTACAATGAAGTACTGCTCAGCCACATGTGTCCAGGTGTGTAACTGGCCCGTGTAAAATGTCCCCTGTTCCCAGGCCAGTGTCTGAGGAGTCGAGCTGAGACGACTGATCGCCATAAACTTTGCCTTTTTGATTTGTGAGAAAAACAGATTTCAACATTACAAGACAATTTAGCAAATTCCTGTTTGCTCACAAAATAAGACAAAGCCATTAATAGTGTCTTTCAGACCCCAAGTCCTGTCCAAACGTGCAGCTTGTTTAAGTAATGGCGTTAAGGTGGATATGAGACTGTAAAATGACAACGCACATGTGAAATGTAAATTAAGATCTGACCATCAACAGACAAAAGAAGTCGTTATCTCCCGGCTTAAGAATGTGTGTGGAAACAGAGTAAGACTGCGGATCGGCCAAGATGACCTACAGAGTTTGTTATGAAGAGGCGTGGTGTTGGTTGAGACCAATTTACCTGAATTATTTAATCTGATAAGAAACCAATCATCACCTACTTCCAGTTGACAGTACTGACACCGATCTGAATCATTCCTCATTATGGATATGAAGGTATTTGATGATGATGATGATGATGATGATAACAAAGGGGGAAATTTCAACTCATTTCATCATCATCATCATCATCATTTAAACATAAAGCTGGAGGCTCGCTGTGTTTGTGTGATGATGGTAAATTTTAATTTCATGCTAAACAAAGGAGTCAGGTGAGGAGGGGGTTTAAGGTCCATCCACCTCTCATTAGTGTGCTTTGTGCTCATTTGGCAGCAGGGGGCGCTGTTAATCGTGACAACTTCTGGCTAGCTTTTTTTTTTATCAGCCCATATATCCAGAAATGTAGAAAAATACATGCACAACATAAATGCAAACTTGGGTATTTTTGTTTTTTGCTATTTCCTTACTTCCCAGGCGCTGAGCCTGCAGTCTACTGTTTTGTCAAAGAGAACGATAGAAATCCCAAAGACGGAGCTTCTTTCTCCACGTCCCCTCCTGTGAGGCTTCTGCTCTACTCTTGAGCTCCTTGTTAGAATCTTTGTGAAGTTAAACTTCATCCCATAGCCTTTGCGGAGGATAAAAAAGGCCTTTCACCTCAAATGACTTGGGTACACGACTCGGTAAGTGTCCCTGTGCTTGTGACGTGGTGGGCTCGGGTTACCCACGTCTGACCACAGACCACCTCTGTCAGGCTAAGCTAATTCAAGTAAGTGAAGAAGGCCCCTCCATCATGACATTCAGAGCTGTGCAGGCAGAAGGTGTCTGTGGGAACAAGTTTGTGAATATATGAAAACCCGGGGTCTTGTCTTTTTCGCTTGTCTTAATGTAACCTAGTGGTGGCAGAATCTTTAACGGGGCGTGGCCTCCACCAGGTCCTCGTCTTGTTTTTCGGTGTGAATAAATTGGAGATTAATTTCCCCAAACGTCACCTTATTGTAGTGTTTTAGTGTTTTCTACGCTG